>NW_025721302.1:0-139934 GCF_922984935.1 Meles meles | reverse complement strand
AGCAAGCTTGATATGAGGACATGTCAAGCGAGTGACACGTTCATGGCTTATCATTTGCCATACGGTGATTCATTTCTTCGTAGGCCATCAGGTAACCAAAGAAGCCCAAAATGCATAACATTTAGTGGAGAAAATCTTTAAGTAAAAAGTTGTGACCCATTGGTTTCAGGTTTGTTTTTTTTTTTTTTCCTGTAAATTGATACATTTATGTGTAGTGAATGGACACCTCAGACCAACTTAAGAGTTCGGTTAGAGATTAATTTTTCTTGAGGAAATCCACTTCTGCCAAGCCTTGAAGTTATAGGCAAGGAGTCCCTAAGTCGATATTAGGTCTCCCAGGTGTATATGTCGGCAGGGTGGGCAGAGTTATGTATAAAAATTACCAATGGGTTTTTTCCAGGGACCAATGCATATTTTAAAGATGCTATCTAAAATTAAGCAAAAAAAAAAAAAAAATCTTAGGTGTGTGGTAAGTATAAGTGTTTTTTATTAACTTATTATTTTAGTATTAAAATGGCATAACTGAAGTGTCAAAGAGTACAGGGAAACAGCAGCTTTCATTTACATAGAGCGAACAATATTTTATTTTTATATTTTTATATATTATATATTTTACAAAATATTTTATATAATGTATATTGTGTTTTTATTTTCCTATAATAAATTTTACATCTCATATTTATGTATTGCATACTTTATATTAAAACAAATACAGATAAGTTTTAGAGTAAACTATAAAGTTCAAGTAAGTGTTTTAGAAAAAACTCTGAAACTCTAGATTTTAAAGAGATACTACATTTGCAATGGGCATTCTAGGGATTCAGCCTCTCAGATACCAACACATAAAAATATAATTAAGTGAAAAGGCACAAGACAAATATATATAGTGCAGGTACACAATGTTGTAGAAAAAGGGGAAAAAAAGTATGTATCTCAGAAAATGATTATCTTTCATGGTAGAATTTGGTAATTAGGGTGATTTTTATGCTCTTCTATATGCCATATTTTTATTTTGCATATTTTCCACTAAGAACATGTACATTACTTACCTAATCAGAAGAATATATAATTCCCTGCCAAATTTCCCATGCAGTTTTGTATTTCCTTAATTATATTTGTAGGTTTCTTTTCTGCCTGGTGTTGCAACCTCCCGGTAAAACATGAGGAGAGTTCTTCAGGATTCAGCAACACTGCCTCCTAGGGAGCACCACTACCCATCTTCTGGGTACTGCTGGGAACTGCTGCTATGCTCCCACTTATGATCTGGCTCTCAAGTTCTGTTTCCATGATTCCCAGCAAACACTCCTCTAGCTAAAAGAACATTCATGCATGCATGGCTTTTTCATCATATAGTAAGTAATTGATGTTAATTCCAAGGAACTTTGTGAGGCAGTCTTGGAAATATTTGCTCTAGTGTTTCAAAATGACAGGGTTGGATCTCTTTTAATCTTTCCTTTCTGTGGGATGGATTGCAGAGTTCAAGCATATGTCTCTCTGTGGCAAGGTGTAAAATGGGAGCTCACTCAAAGAGTGAAGAAAAGTGAGTTAGTTGGAACCACCGAAATTCTGGTGCCTGTTCGTCATGCCAGCTGCCATATCCTGATTCTCTGCACTGAGGGAATTTGCCAGAAGTAGTGGCAGTGGCCATATTTGACTGAAGCATTACAAGGAAGGTAGCACCACAGACAGCCTCCTATTTTGGAAAAGATGGCTAAAATTGGCTGGAAAACACATTCCGTTTTACCTCCTGTTAAGACACTCATTAAGAGTGTTTATTCTTGCATGATGGAGATTAAGGGAAAAGGTATTTCAGATATTGGTGTAGGACTCGATGCAGATATGCTGGCTTTCAGCTTGTGACAAAATTATAGAATGCACACTTTTGTAGGAGCTGTTTAATCCCTCCTAGTTAGGGGGCTTGCTAACTAAAAACGGACTTCCTTACTGATATTTATGACTAATGTTTTGGTAGTCACTACTTAACTTTTTTTTTTGTCTTAAATTTTTTTAAGAACTACTGTTTTCAACAATTCTTTACAGTGGTATGATGAGAGAGATGATTTCCTTCCATTTGGAAGGCATGAATCCAAGCCCAAAATGAGGGGGCAGTTTCTGGGAGGCAGAGCATGGTCAGGCTTGACAGCTTAGAGAACAGCCCACCCCATCTCTCCCAAGGCTCTCATTTGTACTGCTGTACACCTACCCCACCCAGCACAGCCGAGCAGAGTGCTTGTACACTCTCACGATAATCTCACCAGAACTGGTGCCAACCCTGTTTCCAGATCAGAGACTCCCAAGAGAGGAGAGAAAACCTGCTAGCTCTGCGGACCTCTGTTCTGTGAGAAGCTTCAAGCCTGCTCCATGATGTACATCATTTCTTCAACCCCCAACTCGACTTTGAGGTTGACATTACAGGTGAGTAAACTGAGGCTCAAGAAACAAAGGGAAGAGCCTGACATCCTGTTTGTAGATGACAGAAGTGGATTCAAAGAGCGTTTTTTCTGGAGCCTGAGATACTCTTTACATACCATGCTATCTTGTTGTTTTAATTTTGCCTTTAAATAGAAATAAAAGGAAAACAGAAAGTGACCAAGGCAAGAGAGGAGTTAACTGGGCAAGACGGTTGGTTTTCTTTCACAGAAAGATTAAACTCTGAGGACTCTGCTTTGTCCTTTGGAGAGCCTTAAAGCAAGGGTATAAGCAAATTGTTCATACTTGTGCCCAGATTATGCATATATAGGACCTGTGCAAGAAACAATGGAGAAGGGCTGTTTCCTCATCTATACACAAAGCTGGACCTTCCATATCTCATGGTGCAAAGTTTCCCCGAGACCAAGTCTGGAACAGATTTTTGATTGCAAAGCACCAGAGTTATTACTGTCACTATTGTTTTGACAAATTCTGGCCTTTGCGAAGGTACAACAAGAAAGGCAGCCGGAATTTCTTCTACACAACTTGAATGTGAAAACTATTAATTTGGTTCCTCTGGGCAAATAGTCCTCATTGATCAAGACTCAAAATATACAGCCTGGAATTTTTTTTTTTTTTAGTTAATCTAATATGCAAGTAATTAATGTTTCTTTCGTGTAGAGTCAACACAGCTAGAATGAGGTTGAACAGAAATGAAGTGATTCTGAATAACTCAGCAAGCCCTAGTCCTCTGTGAGGAACAGAGGCCTGGGAATGAGCACCCCGACATGCCACCATGGCCATATTGTAACCTCCACAAACAGGGCCACAGAAATCTTTCATTTTTCAGGATCCTGTGTAGAAGCAACACATGGAACATGCGCTGTGTTTAATAATCCCAGGCTGCGGGAGTCAGTGTGCAGTAGAGGGGGGCATATCTATCACTGGGAGTTGTGGGATATGGAAAGGAGAAGCTGAAAGAGGAATGGGGAGTTTCCTGGGGTAGGGGAGACTCTGAGAAGTAAGTGGAAGGGAGGAGCCCTATGCCTGCTTCTTGAGGAAGGCCAATATTGCTCTATACTCCCCTCTTTGGACTGTCTTTGCTGTGTCCCAAAGGTGTTGGGCTGTCATGTTTCCATTTTCATTTTTTTCCATGTATTTTTTGAATCTTTCTTGAATTTCCTGACTGACCCATTCCTTCCTTAGTAGGATGCTCTTTAACCTACATGTGTGTGTGGTCTTTCCAAATCTTTTCTTGTGAATCACTTCAAGTTTCATCGCATTGTGGTCTGAAGCTATGAATGGTATGCTCTCAGTCTCTCTGTATTGGTGGAGGCCTGATTTGTGGTCAAAATGGGCGTTGCACCCCAATGTTTATAGCAACAATGTTCACAAGAGGCAAACTGCAGAAAGAGCCCAGATGTTCATGGACTGATGAGTGGATAAAGAAGACGTCATCTATATATCTATATATCTATATCTATATATCTATATCTATATATATACACACACACAGACACACACACGTATATATATACACACGCACACACATATATATACATGCACACATATATATATGTATGCGTATATATATATATACATATGTGTGTGTGTCTGTGTATATATACTGCAATATTATATAATATATACTGGAATATAATATATACTGGAATGTTACTCAGCCATCAAAAACCTTGCCATTTGCAATAACATGGATGGAACCATAAGGTATAATTCTACATGAAATAAGTCCGACAAAGACAAATACCATATGATTTTAGTCCTAGGTGGATTTTAAGAAACAAAACAGATAAACATAGAGGAAGGGAAGGAAAAATAAAATAAGGCAAAAAAAAAAAAGAGATGAAGGCAAACCCTAAGAGAATTTAACTCTAGGAAACAAGCTGAGAGGGGCTGGAGGGGAGGTGGGTGGGGGAGGGGGTAACTGGGGATGGGCATGAAGGAGGGCACATGATGTGATGAGCACTGGGTGTTATAAGCAAGCAATGAATCACTAAATTCGATTCCTGAAACCATATTTTATAATAATAAAAATATGTTAAGTAACTTGAATCAAAATAAACTAAAAAAAGAAGAAGAAAGACAGAAAGAAAGAAAGAAAGAAAGAAAGAAAGAAAGAAAGAAAGGCAGCACTCTACAAGGAGATGAGGGGTGCTGTGAGTACCTGAGCACAGGAGACCCAAGAGGACATAGAGCCTGTATGCCGAGTGCTGTGAGCAGAGGTTTGAGGTGAGGGAAGGGATGCTTCTGCCTGGGGTCCCAGAGAACAGTTCACATGCAAGGGACAATAGGCATAGACTGCAGCGGACACTGTATGATCAGGGTGATCAAACCCACACAGGAACATGTGTAAACTGTGAAAAGGTGAGAGATTATACACTTCTATACTTAAAAAATAAAACTTTAATAAATACATTTAAAAAAAAAACAGGGGCACCTGGGTGGCTCAGTGGATAAAGCCTCTGCCTTCGGCTCAGGTGGTCCTTTAGGTGTCAGCACAGAAGTAGGTCAGTGGACATAGTTGAGGGGGGTGGTGATACCTCTCACTGAAGTCCCTTACAGGTCAGTTGGAGCCAAATCTTTAACCAGAAGTGGTTCGTCTTTTAAAAGGTATGAAAATGGGTTAAAAAATGACAGTAGTCTTCTGGGCGCCTGGGTGGCTCAGTGGGTTAAGCCGCTGCCTTCGGCTGAGGTCATGATCTCAGGGTCCTGGGATCGAGTCCCGCATCAGGCTCTCTGCTTAGCAGGGAGCCTGCTTCCTCCTCTCTCCCTCTCTCTACCTGCCTCTTTATCTACTTGTGATCTCTCTCTGTCAAATAAATAAATAAAATCTTTAAATAAATGACAGTAGTCTTCTAAATAGTAGCCCAGGAAATGTGAAATAATGTTAAACCTTTGATCCATGAGGAAGTCCAGGGGATTTTCTAGACTTACTTAACCAGGTGCTGGAAAATATATAGAGAGAGGACTCAGAGAATGTTCTAAGTACTGGGTACTCCTTCCCCAATAGCCTTCTGTGAAGTGGAATTTAAAGAAGCCAGGAGGAATCTTTTCTCTCCTCTTTTCTCCCCTCTGTGTTGTGGTCTGTGCCTTTCCTGTCTTGTCTCCTTTCCTGTTGTTCTGTCCTATTGTTTCCTTTCTTTTTATTTTTTATTTTTATTTTTATTTTTTTTAAAGATTTATTTATTTATTTATTTGACAGACACAGATCACAAGTAGGCAGAGAGGCAGGCAGAGAGAGAGGAATGGAAGCAGGCTCCCTGCTGGACAGAGAGCCGCATGCCGGGCTCGATCCCAGGATCCTGGGATCATGACCTGAGCCGAAGGCAGCGGCTTAACCCACTGAGCCACCCAGGTGCCCAGAAGACTACTGTCATTTTTTAACCCATTTTCATACCTTTTAAAAGACGAACCACTTCTGGTTAAAGATTTGGCTCCAACTGACCTGTAAGGGACTTCAGTGAGAGGTATCACCACCCCCCTCAACTATGTCCACTGACCTACTTCTGTGCTGACACCTAAAGGACCATCCCAGTCAACTGCTATGACCATTGCCTTCTTTCCTCTCCAATACTGGTGTTACAGAGAACTGGAGTAGCAGATCCCAGGAGATGGAAAACGGCTCTGAGTGAACAGCTATCACAGAGACACTACCACAGCTGCCTGCAGTTTAACGAGATAAAAGGTGGCAAGCAAGGCCTAAAAACAACAGTACCTAACAGGAGGCAGACAAATGGAGATGACTGTGAGGACTGGGAACGATCCTGCTGGAAAAGTCAGCAGTCACAGCTTATAGATGGGGGCCCCACGGGGCAAATGGCCCGGTTCACCGGGTGACCCTGGCGCAGAATCAGAACCTGCCAGCCACCCCTGGACTGGACAGGGACAGGTTGGCTCCACAGAATTCCTGAATGTCTCAGACCCCGCCAGTTCCTGCTGCTTTCCCCCCAGGGGTCCACCTTGCCATCGTGGTTTCTGAGTTCATACCCTTGAGGACACCTTTGCCCTCAGACCCACAGTCACCTGCCTGCCCACTGAGACCACGCAGACAAGGGAGGGAGCATCCGATGAGGGAGAACCTGGGACCTTTGCAGACAGGACCAGAGTCGCTGGAAGAGTACAAGGAAGTGGGAGATCAGGAGAACGGGCCTCGGCTGGGGAGGAGGCCTTCACGCTCTGTCTGCCCTGACTTGTCTGGTGGGCACAGAGCAAAGGGACCCAGCCCTGCCTCGGGCCCCTAGTTTGGCTGGGGGCCAAGTGGGCCTGGAGGGGCTGAGCTCCAGGTGGGCATGGACCCTTCCCACGTGCCCTGGGCTTCTGTGATTGACACAACCTGGTACTGGATGGCAAAGTCAGGAGGAACTCCTTCCTAGAACCTGGCAGGCCTCCCCTCCCCCATGCCAACTGCTCTGTCCTGGTTGCCACGCACATTCTGACCTCAGACACGGAACTCTCCACAGGGCTCGGAACTCTCACTTGGGGTGCAGGACTCTGGTACTCGGATACGTAGCTGTGGAGCCCGATGCAGCCATGGAGGGCCCTCCTCCGGACAGCGGAGCCACTTGCCAGGTGGTCTCGGAGCACGTGCGGGATGCGCTGCTGCTGATGTCCAGGAGCTGGACACATAGCCCTGGGTGGCCCTGGGTGGTGCTTCTAGGGACTGTGGTGCTCCTTTTCCTGCTGAGGAGATGACTCCCTCCAAGAAGGGCGAAGGCGCTGGGACGAAGTAGCTCTGCCCATCCCCAAGTCTGAGGAGCCGGCCTCCAGGATACGGGCCCGATCACACAAGCCCAGGATATCCACGGGCCCCCAGGGGTGCTGGCCAGTCCTCCCTCCTTACAGACCTTGTGCTTGGCAGCCATCAACCAAACGCTGAGCAGCCTGGTCCTTGGGGCCCTGCCGACGTCCTGAAGAAAGACCAGAGGAGCCAGCCCCATCAACGTCCCCAGGGCCCTGGAGTAAACAATGTCAGAGGAACATCAGGTGAGGATGGAGAACAACCCAGGAGGACAGGAGCGAGGGATGGCAGTGACCACACTCCTGTTCCAGAGCCACCAGGACTGCTCAGCCAACAGGGTGCCAGAGGGAGGCAGAGAGGGCGGGAAGAGGAGGGGGAAGAAAGGCCGGAGCCGTCGAGGGCATGCATGGAGCCTGTCCCGAAACCTCGAGCCCTCCCATTGCCATCCAGGGCAGGACCCAGGCTGCAGGCCATCCCCCGGCTCGACCTCCCAGCAGGTGACGCCAGTTCTGGGACCTGCGGAGTCCCACCAAAGAGCAGAGCCAGGAATGGCGACCACTTCGCCCGCCAGGCAGCCCTTGAGCCACAGGCTCTCACCGAGGACGCTGGCTTCCCTGTGTCCCTTCCAAGGGCTTCTCTTGCCCGAAGCACAAGACAGAGCCACACGCCTGGAAGCAGAAAGGCAAGAGATCGCCGAGCTGGCCCGACACATTGGCCACCTGCACACCTGGGAGGCAGCTCTGCAGCGGGAAAATGCACAGCTGGACCAGGACATTCAGCAGCTGAGCCGGAGCCTGCAGAAGCCACTGGACGAGCAGGACAAACTCGCCCTGCAACAGCACAGAACCATCTTTCAAGGGGCAGCTCAGCGCAAGGCCCTGAAGAAGACACTGGCCGGCCTACATGGAGACCTTGATCTCACGTGCCAGTTGTGCCACCTCCACAAGGAGATGGCCCGAGACGTGCACCGAGAGCTGCAGAGACACAGCTCCCTCTGCCGCGAGCTTGTCCTCTTCCAGCACAACAGAGCTGCGAGAGGCTGGGAGGCCACTGTGTCCAGCGAGAGAAAGTTCTGGGAGCTGAGAAGAGAACATGACCGCCTGAGGCAGATGCTCGCTGGCCTGGAGTCCCACGGCCTGCCTGTCCCGAGTGATCCTCTTGCTCCTGCAACTCCGTCCCCAGCCTGCAGACCTGGGGAAGTGCCAGGGGGTCCCTGGGGTCACCGGGCCCCGGGGAGTGGGGAGGTCCCCCTGTGAGGGTTCTGGGACCCAGGGTCGCCTGCACGTGGGACCAGGCTCAGGGCCACTGGGCGCTCAACAGCCACAGCCCGGCTCAGCCTCTACCCGGCAGTCTGGGAAGGATGTCTGCTGTCTCTCTCTCTCGACAAGCGCCTACATCTCCACTGGGGCCCCAGGGACGCTCAGCTGTGTAGCCCGCTCACCCTGCCGCTGCACATCCAGACAGACTTCCGGGCCTATTTTCCTCGCTACGGACTTTCCCCATCAGACCCTCTACAGCTGTGTAATGTCGGATCGTGTTTGCATGGAAATCCCTGTCACTAGGACTGAAGACATCCACTCTTGTGGACATGGACAGAGACTCCAAACTCGACCATTTCTGTGGGCCAGGACTGGCCTTACAGATGTGCAGAAGGAACTCCGTATTGACGGGAATAACGTGGAATTGCTTGAAAGAAAAAGAGAAGAAAATTTCAACTAGACAACATCCCACACAACTATAACAACTTGCTAGTGTACTTCTCAACTAAATTTTAGTCTGAACTCATAGTTTCGTCCTAAATCCAAGTTTTAATGATGACAGCTTTGTAATAGAGCTTGAAGTCCGGAATTGTGATGCCACCAACTTTGGCTTTGTTCTTCAATATTCCTTTGGCTATTCGAGGTCTTTTCTGGTTCCATATAAATTTTAGGATTATTTGTTCCATTTCTTTGAAAAAAATGGATGGTATTTTGATAGGGATTGCATTAAATGTGTAGATTGCTTTAGGTAGCATAGACATTTTCACAATATTTATTCTTCCAATCCAGGAGCATGGAACATTTTTCCATTTTTTTGTGTCTTCCTCAATTTCTTTCATGAGTACTTTATAATTTTCTGTGTATAGATTCTTAGTCTCTTTGGTTAGGTTTATTCCTAGGTATCTTATAGTTTTGGGTACAATTGTAAATGGGATTGACTCCTTAATTTCTCTTTCTTCAGTCTTGTTGTTGGTGTACAGAAATGCAACTGATTTCTGTGTATTGATTTTATATCCTGACACTTTACTGAATTCCTGTCCAAGTTCTAGCAGTTTTGGAGTGGAGTCTTTTGGGTTTTCCACATATAGTATCATATCATCTGCGAAGAGTGATAGTTTGACTTCTTCTTTACCAATTTGGATGCCTTTAATTTCTTTCTGTTGTCTGATTGCTGAGGCTAGGACTTTTAAGTCCTCTTTTGCTGACAAATTGCACAGAGATCATGAGCTTCTTTGACCATCAGCAAACCTTGGTAGAATACAATTTTATATTTAATACTGAAAGCTCTAAGGGCATGTCTCTCTTAATTAAACTTGTTAGTTTAAATACTGAATATGTTCCATGTGGATCCATGTACACTTAATTCAATCATTTTGTTTCCCACGGGCAGTTTTTACCAGGGGCACTGGTGGGGAAGCTTCCTGGAAAGGAGTTTGACAGCTGTCTGGGAATATTCCTTTAAGTCCCTGTCCTGAGGTAGAAGAACCAGAGAGTTGGCTCCAATGATCATAGCTATTAACTCAGGAAATGAATGAGGGAGAAGCCCTTACCTACAGGAGAGTAACCTGGGTCTGTTCGGAGGAGCAGTGAAAGAGAGTGCCAGCGTCCCCTTTGTCAGGGATGGCTCCTGTTTCCTCCAGCGACCTGGGTGTGTTTGGAGGAGGCCTGTTTAAACAATCATCCAATATATCAGGAGGGAGTTTATCAGTCCGGTTAGTGGCCAGACACATTCTGGAAAAGACCCTTAGATTGGGGTCCTGGTTTAGGGCCATTCATGGCTGGACACAGGGTACCTCGGTCAATTTGCCCTGTTGTCCTGCAGAAGAGATCTAACTGATAGGTCGAACTGAAGCTTAACGACACATTAATGGGTCATTTTCCTCATCTCCTAAGGAGTACTGAGGCCATACAACATTACAGAAGATCAGTTTTGTTTGTTTGTTTGTTTTTTTAATTTTGCAATCTGAATTGGTTCCAGCAGGTTAAAAGGGATGCCAGGGGAGAGTCCTTATGAACTGGAGAAGCCTAGAGAAGGTCCATTACCAAAAATCCTCCTGACTCCCAGGTGGCATCCTATGCAGGATATGTCAGGTTCCAGATGCCAAAGTGACTGGAAGTGTCCCTTGAATGGAATTGCTAATCACCATCTCACCATACAGCCCACAGGAAGGATGCTCCTATTCTCCCACTCCCCATCTCCTCCTATGCTACAAATGGGGTCCAGGGAATGGGCCAAAATACCATGCTGTGCTGTGAAGAACCTGACCTTTCTAACCCATGGAAAACACCAGAAAAGTTTTACAAAGGGAAATTCTTAATCAGGGGACACTGATTAAAAAAAAAATAGTAAAGATAGAAATCCACGATGATCTAAGGTACATTCCAACACATAATGTCCTTATAGCTAGCCTCCCCTGGAAACATCCTGGTTGGGTTTTAATTCAATCAGGTACCGATTTTGGCTGGTTCCAAGTAGAGGTCCTTCAGCCAGAAGCAGCTAGACCAGGGATGGGAAGGGAATCACATTAGACCAACCAGAAGAAAACTCCCGGGGGAGTCTTAAGATTGGCAGCGTTGCTAATCACTTAGGTGGCTGTCCTGTGCCCAAGACAGACAACTTTGTATAAGAATAAGAATAAAGAGAGGACATCAAATTTCTGGTTTCATGTTTTGTTTTGTTTTGTTTGTTTGTTTGTTTGTTTTAGGATTCTGGATCTTCTTACCATTCCCACCAGGTTACTAACTTGCAGCTAAAATTGACTTTCAGTTAAGACTGTATTTCTTGAAAAGTCCCTGAAGTGAAAGTAGGGGAAGAGAGTAACTCACCAAGTTGGCACTGAAGCTTGAAGTCAGATGAAGGAAGATGCAGAATCCCCACCAGGGTCATCAACATATGATGCGGGACCCTCGAGCCCAGCAGTCAAAAAGAATTCTTAAGACATTCTACTGTGCAAAAAGGTTTTCTTTCTTTCTTTCTTTCTTTCTTTCTTTCTTTCTTTCTTTCTTTCTTTCTTTATTATAGCACAGGGACAGGACCTATGGGTAGAGAGAACAGCACAGGGATTGTGAGGAGTGACTGGTAACATACTTTTAAGCTTGTGGAGGGAGCGGAAGAGAAGAATAAAGTAAGTTTTCAAGAAATTTGAAGCAAGACTTTCAGGACCTTGAGGGGCTATCTGCTGTTAAGATAAGGTTCCTTTTGGTCTCCAGCAAAACATCAACATTAAGGCAGGCATGAGTTCCTCGAGGAAGGTCACGTTCTGCATGTCTCAGAGATCTATCAGTGGGATGCAAGCAGTAACATTTGAATTTAAGCTACATTTGTCTTGCCTTTGTTTTCTTCATCAATTTCATAAAGAAAACACAGTTGATAGGTTTTTAATTTTGACCACCTTCTGAAATATTTTGTCATAAATTAGCCATTAGAAATCTATCAGAAAGAACGATATTCCTGGTCATTCTAGACTCATTACAACATCTACAGATTCTACTACATTTGACAGGTTGTGACAGATGGACTTGAAAGTAGACCCTATGAGATTCTGGCCTCCTGGTGCATACTCCCCTGTGCATTCCCTCCCCTGGAGTGGAGTACAGGACCTGTGACTTGCTTCTAACCAATAGAATATGACAAAGGCAATGGCCTGTCCAGTCCATGATGATATGACTGTAACTTCCGTCCAGCTAGGGCCTGTCTCTGATGACTCTCCCTTGCTAGTCTGGGGTTGAGCAGGTGTGTGGAGATGACCTTGCTACCAGGACCTGGGGGCCGCCTCCAGCTGGCAGCCAGCAAGAAGCTGAGACCTTCATTCTCAACGCTGGTGCAGAGCTGAACACAGACCCTGCCAACCACAGACCCTTCCCGGGCTGGGCCTCAGGGGAGAGCTGACCCCACCTTCCCCTTGACTGCAGCCTTGAGAGAGACACAGAGGCATCAGACCCAGCTAAGCTGTGCCTGGATGCTTAACTCCAGAAACTATGAGATAATGCCTGTGTGCTGTTTTAAGCCAATAAATTTGTGGTAACTTGTTATGCAGCAATCCAGTGACAAATGCACGGTTTCTGCCTTTATAAATGCAGCCAGCCCTTGCAGCCCTAACTTCTTTTGAAGACTGCAGTGCCTGAATTTCATCGGTGGATTTTAAGGCCACCTCCATAATCCTACCCACAAATTGTTATTATAATTCTGGTCAAGTCAGCCTCTCCACCAGGAGCTCCACTATACTGTTTCTCCATCAGACGTTTTTATTTTAAAAATTGCTCTTATGAAAATATCTTCTCCAATAAATCTTTCCGTTGGTGATTCATTAAAATAAATGTCATTTATTCTACATCTCCTTACTGGAACAGAATCTAGCAGATACATAAGCTGAGGCATTGGAAACATCCATGCTCTCACCCAACTATATAACTGATATTCCCCACCACATAATTTATTCCAACACTTTTATCTTTTCAATTCAGTGATGTTTCCTAAGTCTCTCCCAGGTCTGCTGGCAAAGGAAAGTGGTTTAATTTGTTGATACATATTAGTTCCTATGTATTTAGTATTTCCTTAGTGAGGGTTTTGCTACTGAGTGAGAGACTTCAGAGGAACTTCTAAACAATTATCATTAATCTTAGTGGGATTTTTGAGGTATTGGGTATCCCGTAACTTTAAACACAATGACGAAACAAATTAGGCAGCAGCCTTTAATTCTGATTTTTAACTGTCTTAGATAGTTAGTTTTTAAGTGTTTTGCTAATCGTGGTGACATTAATATTTACCAGCTCAAGGCTCACTTACACATTTCGATGAGTAGCACTATTAAAGAAAAGTGGATTTATATCCACGTGGCAAATCCAGTGACTCCTGTCTGGTCTCCCTGGTTCTATCCCCACTCCCTTTTGTCAATTTTTAGCGATAGGATCATTTGAGAAGGGGTTGGTAATAGGTTGGTAATGTGGGGCTCCATCCCAGGACCATGATCATGACCTGAGCAGAAATAAGGAGTCAGCCGCTTAACCAACTGAGCCACCCCGATGCCCCATTCGGCCAGAGGATCATTTAAAAATACACCCTGTCACATCCCTGTGCAGACAGCCTACTGCCTCTCATCCTGTTCACAGTAAAAAGCACAAGACCTTACAGAGCCCGTATGGCCTTCATCCTCATCTGCCCTGGAGTTTGGACCTCATCAACCCCTACCCTTTCCCTTCTCACTTGCTTCTCACTTACTTCTCCCCAACTGACAGTTCTCCCAGATTGAGTGAAGCAAGCTCTACCCCCAGACTTTGTAACTGCTGTTTCCCTTCATGAGATAATTTCCTCACTTCCTTTAGGGTCTGCTCACTTGTCTCCTTGGCGAAGAGGCCTCCCCCAGCACCATACCTACACACATAACCATTTCCCAGACTCTCCCATCTCCCCTGCTCTATTATCCCTAGACTATGTCTCTTAATGCTTTACATACATACCTGTTGTCTGCATGTGAGGGTGCACCTGCTTCATTCCTGTTTTATCCCCAGAGCCTACATTGTGTGCGGCTTAGAGAGGCACTCAATGAATATTTATTAAATGCAAGAATACATTCAAGTAGCCTTCTTGATAACACTGATTTTTTTTTCCCCTATGGTTTTCAGCTCAATTTGGATTAGGCTATCATTGTTTTTTTTTTTTTTTTTTTAGATTTTATTTATTTATTTGACAGAGAGAGAGATCACAAGCAGGCAGAGAGGCAGGCAGAGAGAGAGGAGGAAGCAGGCTCCCCACGGAGCAGAGAGCCCGATGCGGGGCTCGATCCCAGGACCCTGAGATCATGACCCGAGCCGAAGGCAGCGGCTCAATCCACCGAGCCACCCAGGCGCCCCGGCTATCATTGTTTTTATCTTGTAATGCGGTGACAAAGAGGTTACACAAGGAATAGATGCGTTAGCTCTTGTCGTGTTGTGGTTCTCTTGTGATTGTGTTATATATATATATATATATATATATATATATATATACATACACACACATATATATATACACACACATACACATACATACACTCCTATATATATACATATATGTATGTGTGTATATATATATATATTTTTTTTTTTTTTCTGTAAGATTGGTTGTGAAGACAGTCACTCATTTTGTCATGGAGAGTTTAGTTTAAGTGAGATAATATAATCCCTGTTGTCAACTATATATATAAATGCAGGATGATGTGATATATGGGATTGAAGTATTGAAAGGGGGGGTGCCTGGGTGGCTCATTCAGCTAAGCATCCTACTCTTGGTGTCAGCTCAGGTCTTGATCTCAAGGTCATGAGTTCAAGCCCTTCCTTGTGCTCCTCGCTGGGCATAGAGCCCGCTTTAAATAAATAAATAAATAAATAAATAAATGTAATGAAGGAATGGAGGCCTTCAGTGTTTCAGTACAACACACTTGCTCCCTCAGGATATCTTGCATAGTGCTTGTGACACGTGAGAATCTGGCTTTCACTCATGAGTCAGGATGAAATAGCCAGGGAGGTACGCTATGTCCCAGGTCTCAGTGGCTTCCCATAAGGAAAGTTTGCTTCTCACTTTCCAGGGAGACTACTGTGGGTCAGGCAGACCTTCTCTATGCTACTCCTCTTCCTCTAGGGTCACTGTAATAGTCAAGAGAAGACTGTGGTCAGGCCTCTGTGGCCAGTCCCACCGGGACGATGCTAGTCACATGACTCCAGTGTGACTGCAAGGGAGGCTGGGAATTACAGAGGAGCCCAGGAGTATTTGGTGAGATTAAGAAACGCTGTCACATTTTCAATCCATATATATGAAATATTAGCAAAGTATAAATGTTCCAGTACAACGATATAAATATTTCCATTGCCAACTTTAATATATCCTTTGTGTGTGTCTACCACACTGTGAAGTCCACAGCTAAAACAGAAATGACAGAAAACCCATATTTAACCAAAATGTGACGTGTCATCTTGTTTTATCACTTTCTTCTTGGTCCTAAGATGGAAGAGAAAACATCTAGTTAATAAGGATGTCTTTTAAGAGATCTTCTGGATAATCAAGATCTGTTGCCACATCTGCATGGATGTGCTTATCACCTGTGTCTCCATCAGTAGGCTAGTCAATGATGTTAGCTAGGAGATTAACAAATAAAGGAAGATGGTCAATTATATGCAAATTCAAAACATATGAATTATATGGGGTTTTTTTGAAGATTTTATTTATTTATTTGACAGATCACAAGTAGGCAGAGAAGCAGGCAGAGAGAGAGAGGGAAGCAGGCTCCCTGATGAGCAGAGAGCCTGAGAAGGGGCTTGATCCCAGGATCCTGAAACCATGACCTGAGTCAAGGGCAGAGGCTTTAACCCACTGAGTGGCCCAGGTGCCCCCATATTTCTCTTGTGATTAAACTCTGTTTCAAAATCAGTTCTGCAAATTATAGATAAGAATGATTGCTAGAAGATTCTATTTGGGATGATTCTGCCTACTAGGGGCAGAGAAGAGGAATTGAAAACATTCCTTCTTCTCAAGGAACAGAAAACAATAGACCAGAACTATTTGCTGAGCATGCGCTGAGTAGGTGCTAAGTGGATGTTCTGGGTCCATTACAGGCAGTCCCAGTCAAAAGAGAAGATGGTCCATGGTGGACTGGGTAAGAAACAGGCAGAGCTGTAAGCAGCAGGTCATGAAAATGGGAACAACACCTTCCAGTGAAAAAGGTCAAGGAAGGTGACTTCCACAGCGTGGGCCTCCTGGATCTGTAAGAGCAGACCACCCCATTCCCTCAGTGCCAACTTCATCTGTGGGTGCTTTCTCTTTCTCCTTCACCTACCTTCCCAGTTTCACAGCTTTTGTGATGTGATCACCTCCACACACCACCTCCCCAAATGGGCCTGCAACCTAAAATGAGAACTAGCCTCCAGCCCCCAAGGAGGTCCACATCCCCAGTTTTGGACAACTTCTCCCATGAACCATGTTTCCCTGAAGAAATTGTGGTGGATTCCAAGGCTTGGCAAAACTCCCTTCTAGGAAACGGAGCATGGCCATTGTGTCTGGGTGCTGATTTACCCTCCCAGAGAGGGTCCAGATTACTTGATCTTGATGATGTTCAGAGATAAACTTCTCTAATGAGCTTCTGGAAGACTGTGCTTCCTTGAGCTGGGTTTGTGCTTTCAGCCTCTTCCTAGGATGTACCGTGAAGTCATTAGAACCACTTGTGATCCCACGAGCCAGATTTTCTGCATTGGATATGTGGATGGTCCAAGAGCAACAGCCATCACAAAATCCTCACCTCATCCCAATGAAATGTGAGACCCAACCATGGTGTTTCAACCTTTGTTGTCACCTACACAATCACTACTCTGGTTGTTGGTGGACTGTCTTCTCCAGCCCCTCATATCATATAACCACACTGGCTGCCTTTGCATTTCCATTCTACCTACTGACTCTTCTGATTTCTGAGAACTTTGAATATCTCCCAATATGTGTATCCTCAGTCCAGGTGGGCTACTACCTCCCACCCTATGCTGATGGCAGCTTTCCTCTTTCTCCTGGCCAGGCTGACCTTTTTAAATACTACTTGGGGTTAATGAGCTATAACTGAGCAAAGCTATAATGAGCGGGTTATAGTTTCCTTTCCTACCTAAAGGAAAACACTGGGGCTTAAGGACTCATGCCCAGTGGCTTACTAACATTATGACCACAGACATCATTTAATATATCTGAAACCCAAGGGGCTCCTGGGTGGCTCAGTGGGTTAAAGCCTCTGCCTTCAGCTCAGGTCACGATCCCAGGGTCCTGGGATGGAGCCCTGAATCAGGCTCTCTGTTCAGCAGGGAGCCTGCTTCTCTTCCTCTCTCTGCCTGCCTCTCTGCCTACTTGTAATCTCTGTCAAATAAATAAATAAAATCTTTATATATATATATATATATATATATATATATATTTCTGAAACCCAAAATTCTTCATCTATGGATAATAAAGCCTTTCCTGTCCCCATATGGCTGTTGCAAGAGTGGGAGTAAGTCCACCATGAATGAAAAGGACTGAAAACGTTAAGCTAAGTCATCACTCTATTACTGAGAAGTTCCTGATGCTGGCTTTTCCCCTTCATTCAAAAATGTGCTTATTATATTATTTACACACAATTTTCATTTATTATTTAAAAATGTCATCTCCCTTTTCTGTGTCCCCTGAAAGCACAGAAATCAACAGACCTTCAAGTTATACTTTGTTGTTGTAACCAAAGAATGGTGTATCAGCTACTTGTCTTCCAGCTACAAAGCTAGCACAAAACTATTTGCCTGGCACTTTTGAGCATTTCCAGGCATTCTTCTACTCTGTTCAGTTGCAGTATTAAAGGCCCTTCCAGAGAGCACACTGGGATAGAGAGGCATCTGCAGATTTCAAGGTTATGGGAGAGGTTAGATGCAGCTGTTGGGATGAATTTATGCATGAACATACCAGCTTTTACCTGAAGCATGTTCTTCATACTGAAAATAAAAGCCATTGGGTACAGAATTGCATGTGTTTATGAGAAATTAATATTGATCTTTGCATATCAAACAAAAATGGCTAAAGAGGTATTTTAATATAATATAATTTTAATATAATAGAATGATGATTGATTCTTACCACTTAGGGAAATACATTTGTTTCGTCTTTGGGATTCATTCTTGTAAACTGATGTACATGTAGAAGAGGGAAATGTGAATTTAGCATTTAGCATAAGAGACAATCTTGAGCATTTATTACCCTACGATGTCTGGTGAGCTATGGGAATCTCTCTTTATTCAACATCTCTGTAAAACAGCAGTGTTTACCCCACACAAATGTCTTGGAGCTCTACTCTAAATGACAAAAATCAGTGAAGAAAATTCATTGCTAGATTTCTCCTCAATTACCATGCCAGGCACTTGATTCTTAACTGGACAGAAGAAGGGGCTGATCCCAGGGGAAGTTGTGAGGAGAGGAGGGCATGAAACTTAAAATAAATGCCAACTTAACTGTTATTCCCAACAGCCATTTTGAAACTTATGAAAATGACTCATTTTGCATATGTGCCGTGGTAAGAAAAGTCAGTCAAGTTGGCCATAAAGTTCAGCAAGTCTTCCTAGATTAATGAACTGAAGTTAGCTTCAGAAGGGAGAGAATGTAGTAAGAGTCTCAGACGCAGTCGTTTCAAGTGCCCATCTGATGATCACTCAAGGTAACATTCCCCTTTCCTATTGGGTCGGAGAACACAGAAGCACTTATCCGCTGAAAAAGGAAGTTCAAGGGTGATTTGAAGTCCTGGGTAGGGTCCCCAGACCTAGAAATCAGGCATCCAGGCCAGCATAGACTAATTCGCATGTTTTGTCCAATGTCAAACATTATGAAGCCTTGATTTAAGAAATTCCTGATTTAGAAAACATGTTTTGGATGTAGAGGAAGTACATTGATTTTTTTGTCAAAGATCATTTAATTATTATTTATTATTCAAGCGCATATTCTGTTCAAGATGGTGGGCCACAACCTCTGAGTAATGTGGTAGGTTATACTTTTTATTCAATGTTTCTATTTTCCTGATAGCTCAGGATATGGTTATAGGAATAAAAATTATAGATGGAAAATAGTTAACAATAGTCAGTCCTTAGCACTGAATCTCTTTCCTAAATTAACACCTGAATTTTTCATTCTTTAATTTATTCTTAACTTAGTTTACCATTTTTTTAAACTTAAATTCAATTCATTAAAATATTTTTTTATTTTTTTCAGTATTTAATTTTTTTTTATTTTTTCAGCATAACAGCATTCATTGTTTTTGCACAACACCCGGTGCTCCATGCAATACGTGCCCTCCTCAATTCATTAAAATATAATGCATTATTAGTTTCAGATGTAGAGCTCACTGATTCATTAGTCTTATATCATACCCAGTGCTCATTACACCACATGCCCTCCTTAATGCCCATCACACAGTTACCCCACCCCCAACTCCATTCCTTCCATCAACTCTCTATTTGTTTCTTACAATTAAGAGTCTTTTATGGTTTATCTCCCTTTCTGATTATGTCTTCTTTTATTTTTTCCTCTCTTCCCCTATGGCCCTCTGTTTTGTTTCCTTAAATTCCACATATGAGTGAGATCATATGGTAATTGTCTTTCTCTGATTGACTTACGTCACTCAGCATAATACCTACTAGTTCCATCCACATCATTGTAAATGGTAAGATTTCTTTCTTTCTTTTTTTTTTTTTTTTGGTGGCTGAGTTGTATTCCATGGTATATATATACCATATCTTCTTCATCTATTCAACTACTGATGGACATCTGGGCTCTTTCCACAATTTGGCTATTATGGACATTGCTGCTATAAACATTTGGGCGCACGTATCCCTTCAGATCACTGTATTTGTATCTTTGGAGTATGTACCCAGTAGTGCAATTGCGGGGTAGCTCTATTTTCAACTTTTTGAGGAACCCCCATACTGTTTTACAGAGCGACCGCAACAGCTTGCATTCCCACCAACAGTATAAGAGGGTTCCTCTTTCTCTGCATCCTTGCTAACATCTGTTGTCTCCTGACTTGTATATTTTAGCCATTCTGATTGGTCTGATTTGGTATCTCATTGTGGTTTTGATTTGTATTTCCCTGATGTTGAGTGATATGGGGAACTTTCTCATGTGTCTGTTTGCCATTTGAATGTCTTCTTTGCAGTAATGTCTGTTCATGTCTCCTGCCCATTTATTAATAGGATTATTTGTTCTTTGGGTGTGGAGTTCAATAAATTCATTATAGATCTTGGATACTAGCCCTACATCTAGTAAGACAATAGGGAATATCTTCTCCCATTCTGTCAGTTGTCTTCTGGTTTTGTCGCCTAAATCTTTTCCTGTTCAATAGCTTTCTGTTTTGATGAAGTCGCAATATCCATTTTTGCCTTTGTTTTCCTGCCTTTGGAGATGTGTCTAGCAAGAAGTTGCTGTGGTTGAGATCAAAGAGGTTGCTGCTTTGTTCTCCGCTAGGATTTTGATGGCTTCCTGTCTCACATTTAGGTCTTTCATCCATTTTGAGTCTACTTTGGTATAGTGTAAGGAAATGGTCCGGTTTCATTCTTCTGCGTGTGGCTGTCCAATTTTCCCAACACCATTTGTTGAAGAGATTGTCTTTTTTCCATTAGGTATTCTTTCCTGATTTGTCAAAGATTAGTTGACCATAGAGTTGAGGGTCCATTTCTGGGTTCTCTATCCTGTTCCACTAATCTCTGTGTCTGTTTTTATACCAGTACCATACTGGCTTGATAATTACAGCTTTGTAGTAGAACTTGAAGCCCAGAATTGTGACCCCCCAGGTTTGGTTTTCTTTTTCAACATTCCTCTGGCTAATCAGGGTCTTTTCTGATTCCATACAAATTTTAGGATTATTTGATCCAGCTTTGTGAAAAATGTCGATGGTTTTTGAAAGGGATTGCATTGAATGTGTAGATTTCTCTGGGTAGTAACATAAATATTTTAACTATATTTCTTCCAATCTGTGAACATATTCTTTGTGTCTTTCTCAATTTCTTTCATAAGTGTTATATAGTTTTTTGAATCAGATCCTTTTCTTCTTTGGTTAGGTTTATTCATAGGTATCTTATGGGTTTTGGTGTAATTGAAATTTGATTGATTCCTTAATTTCTCTTTCTTCTATCACATTGTTAGTATTTAGAAATGCAACTGATTTCTGTGCATTGATTTTATATCTTGCCACATTGCTGAATTCCAGTATGAGTTCTAGCAATCTGGGGTGGAGTCTTTCGGGTTTTCCACCTGGAATACCATGACATTTGTGAAGAGTGAGAGTTTGACTTCTTTGCTGATTCGGATGCCTTTTATGTTATTGTTCGTTGTTGTTGTCTGATTGCTGAGGCTAGGAGTTCTGGTACTATGGTGAATAGCAGTGGTGAGAGTGGATATCCCTGTCTTGTTCCTGACTTTAGGGGAAATGCTCTCAATTTTTCCCCATTGAGAACATTCACTGTGGGCTTTTTGTAGATGGCTTTATGATATTGAGGTATGCTCCCTCTATCCCCACACTGTGAAGAGTTTTAGCCAAAAAAAGATGTTATTCTTTGTAAAATATTTTTTCTGCGAGGATTATATTGTTCTTGTTCTTTCTTTTCTTTTTTTAAAGTTATTTTTTATTATGTTCTGTTAGTCACCATACAGCACGTCATTGGTTTTGATGCAGTGTTCCCGTGCAATGCAGATTCATTGTTTATGCACCACACCCAGTGTGCCAAGCAATGCGTGCCCTCCTTAATACCCATCACCAGGCTTACCCACCTCCTCACCCTCCTCCCCTCTAAAACCCTCAGTTTGTTTCTCGGAGTCCACAGTCTCTTATGGTGGGTTCCCCCCCCTCCAATTTCCCCCACTTCATTTTTCCCTTCCTTCTCCTAATGTCCTCCATGTTTTTCCTTATGTTCCACAAGTAAGTGAAACCATATGATAACTGACTCTCTCTGCTTGACTTATTTCACTCAGCATAATCTCCTCCAGTCCCATCCATGTTGATGCAAAAGTTGGGTAATCATCCTTTCTGATGGCTGAGTAATGTTCCATCATATATATGGACCTCTTTTCTTAATATGATGTATCAGGTTGATTTGCAGATATTGAACCACCTTTCTAGCCCTGAAATAAATCCCATTCGTAGTGGGTGAATAATCCTTTTACTGTACTGTTGGATCCTATTGGCTAGTATTTTGCTCAGAGTTTTGGCCTCTGTGTTCATCAGGGATATTGTTCTGAAATTATTTTAGTTGGGGTCTTTTCTGATTTGGGGACCAAGGTAATGCTGGCATTATAGAATGAGGTTGGAAGTTTCCCTTCCATTTCTATTTTTTGAAACTGCCTCAGAAAAATTGGTATTAATTGTTCTTTACACGTTCTTTAAACGTTTGGTAGAAATCCCCTATGAGCCAGTCAGAACTGGACTCAGAGCTAACTGCCTTGCTCACTGAGATTAGCTTGTTTACTGCCCTGTGTTTGGCCTAAACTGTGCCTTCTGCCAGAAAGGCCCCTGCACAAATCAACTTCCCCACTCATATCCCATCATCACTTAAGGATCCTTGCTACTCCAGGTCTGGTCCCAGCAGAGATAGGACATGGGGACCATGCATGCGGGGTCTCAGCTCCACAACCTGGGGAATCGGAATCTTTCTGTGACAAGGTGTCTATGAGATTCACCTTCTCTTTCAAGCATGAAAGCACCACTGGTCCTTGCTGCTCATCCATCAGATTCAGCTCACAGGCTGCCTCCTCCAGGGAGCCCTCCGGTCCTGCCCTGCCATCCCATCCCATCCCATCCCATCCCATCCCATCCCATCCCATCCCATGGCAGCCTGCAGCATGGACAGGTAGAGAGACAGGGTGGCCCAATAGTGAGGGCACACGCCACATTCATGAGTGCTTCCAGTCCCCGAGCCTCTGTCTCCTGCTGCCTGGGACTCTGTGGGGGGACCCGGATTACTTGTTGGGGTTCCCACTGGTGGCAGCATCGACTCGATCAGGGAGGATGTGAGTCCCCTTGGGAATCCTCACCCTATACTCCATTCATTCCTGAAGCTGTCCTTGAGTTCTCTGTGGTGGGAGCTGCTGGGAGGTGAGACAACCTGCTCACGAGGGCCTTCAGGGATGGTGGAAACCTGGTGGCAGCCCAAACGCACAGGCCTCCTCCACACCCCACGCTTCAGACAACAGGCTTCCCACTGGGTGGAATGAGTCCACATCTCACTGACTTTCCTCAAGGCCACACACACAAATATTTTCTAAGGGCTCCTTGAGGACACCAGACAACACACAGGCTTCTTACGAAAGGTGCCCCTCTTTCCTGCACCTACCCTTGGACCCCACAACTGCACAAACTCAGCCCCAGGCTGTCTTCCTCCACCATCTCCATGATAACCACCCCAGGGCCAGCGCCCAGTGCTCCATGCTGACCCTAAGAGCCCCCTTGCAGAATGATCCCACCCTGTCTCCCCAACCCCTCCATCCCCTGTCCCCACCATCACGCAGATCTGTGCAGAACACACATCACACCCGTGTACACCAGTGCCCTGTGTCTCCAGGTCTGCACCCTCCCATGGTGTCTCTACCCTGCCCTAGAGAAATGCTGTGCAGTGGCCCTACTCCCTGTCCCCTACCCTGTCATCTTTGCCCTGGTTCTCCAGCCTTGGAAGCACAGACCTCAGCATTTATACTCCTATGCTCCCTAGAACAGTCTGCCCCTGGCCCTCCCAGACTACCTGTTATTACCTTCATCTGTTACACACCTCTGGGTATGGCCTCTGACTCTATTTGCCATCACACTGTTGGAATTCTCTGCAGAAACTGCTTTCCTTGTCCTCTTGTTCTTGACTTCCTGGCCTTGCCCCTCACTAGGACAGAATTCCATGGGTCGTCGGGCCTTACTGGCTTGTTTTCTCCATCACTGCCCCGCCCCCACCCACCATGTGTCAGAACAGCGTCCAAGACATCAGAGAAGTCCTCCTGACTTTGCTGTCCGGTATCAAGTTGTGTCAGTCACACAAGCCCAGGGGAGGTGGGAAGGGCTCACAGCTGCCTGGGGCTCAGCCCCTCCAGGCCCACCTGGCCCTCCGGGAAAACTAGGGGCTTGAGGCAGGGTGGGGTCCCTTTGCTCCGTGCCCACAAGACAAGTCAGGGCAGACAGAGTGTGAAGGACTCCTCCCGGGGACGAGGCCAGTTCTCCTGATCTGAAACTTCCCTCTGCTATAGGGACTCTGGTCCTGTCTGCAAAGGTGCCAGCTTGTCCCTTCTTCTGAGCTCCCTTCCTTGTCTGTGTGGTCACTGTGGGCAGGCAGGTGACTGTGGGTCTGAGGCCAATTGTTGGCTCCAAGGTGTGAACTCAGAAACCAGGACACCGGTGCTAATACCTGGGGAGAACTCAGCAGGAACGGGCGTGGTCTCAGAGTTTCACGGACTCTGTGGAGCCAGCCTGTCCTTGTTCCACCCAAGGGTCACTGCAAGGGGGTGACTCTGTTACAGGATGACCCAGTGACTGGGCTGTTTCCCCTGTGGGGAACCCTGTCTACAACCTATGCCCCCAAGGAGGGCCTGTGGGTGACCAGCAGGCTTTCCCCGTCACCTGATAGTCTGGGGTCCATCATGGAGCCCAGGAGCAGGCTGGTCACTCTGGGAGTGGTGGGAATGGCCTGCCCTTCCAGGAAGGTGGGCGGACGGTGAGTCCTGGGAGAGGGAGCACCCTCGGTTTGTCATCCTAACAATGGATGGAGGACGCTTCGAAACCTAACTCGGGACACAGTCCCTCACACAGGTTACCAGGGGGTTAGCCGTTGCTGCTTAGGCATGAGCTCTGGTGGGGTTTGATGTGAGGGGACAGCAGAGCCTAGGGATCTAGTGTCCTCCCTCTGACGTCGTGAATCCGAGGCCGGGGTGGGGTTTCGCTTTGAGAACCATGCCTGGGAGAAGAGCACAGCAATGTCCCTAGACCCTCCCAGGAAGAGGACAGCTGTCATGGGCAGGGGTGGACTCCAGAGGGAGATGCCCAGCATTGTGAAAGCACCACTGATACCTCCTGCTCCTCTATCAGGATTCAGATAAGAGGCCACCTCCTCCAGGGAGCCCTCCTGCCCTACCATCCCATCCCACCTCAGCCTGCAGCAGGGACACTTAGGGAGCCAGGGTTGCCCAGCACCCAAGACATTGGAGAAGCTGCAGAGATACTCCATGTGTGGGTGCGAAGGCAGGCAGTCACCCCCAGGTGCATTTGGGTCAAATAGACTCACAGGGGTGGGTCCTTCTCCCAACTCCTTCTTGACCCTTTCCTGCTCGCTCTGGGCCTGAGGCTGCCTCCCCTGCCTGCACTCCCAGGTCTTCTGGGGGCTGCCCTGCACCAGCAGTCCATGGAGGCCTGCATGGTCGAGGTGGGCATTAGGCCCCTTGCTGGGACAGCCCCCCACTGGGCTCAGCAAATACTACTTCTCTGATCTCCCTCCAGGCCCAGGGATGGATCCACCTCTCCTGTGGCTGGAGCCTGGGAGCCCCCTCCTTGGTCCTGCCCTCCTCCCGGCTGCAGTTGGGGACTGTCCCTTGGCCTCCTGCTCCTCTGCACCCCGTGGGACAGTGCTCCCTGCTGCCACCTTCCCTGCTCCCTCAGGGCACTCTGCTCTCTGGGAGGAGCAGCACGGAGGCTTTCCAATCCTTACACACGGCACACACACGTTGTTCATTTCCAGTAATTTATTGATCTCCATATACATTTCTGAATTTCTTTAAAATTTAATGTAAATCTATTTTAAATTTTCCAACTGTATTTTTACATTTTTCCGGTCCTCACAAAGCAACTACAATCGTCTAGATTCGGCGTCGGGCATGTGAGCGTGTGCCCGCGCCCTCGTGCATGGGCCGGTGTGTCTGCCATCCAGAGAACACTTGGTCTTTTCACCGCTGAAAGTTCATAAATGTGAAACAACAAGCAGTATCTTAACCAAACTAACAAGGATGAAGCTAATGTGTTACAAAACAAGGAAGAAATGGCTGCAAATTCTTAAGATTTCCTACCAATAAATTTAATACTACACTAATGCTATGGATTTAGGACTAAACTATGAATGGAAGACTAACATTTGAGTTTAGGACTAAGGTTTGAATTAAAGGCTGAAACTTGGATTTAGGACGAAACTATGAGTTCAGACTAAAATTCAGTTGAGAAGTACACTAGCAATTTTTTACAGTTGTGTGGATGTTGTTTTGTTTAAGTTTTCTTCTCTTTTTCTTTAAGGCAATTCCACGTTATTCCCGTAAATATGGAGTTCTTTCTGCACATCTGTAAGGCCAGTCCTGGCCCACAGAAACGGTCGTGTTTGGAGTCTCTGTCCATGCCCACGAGAGAGGATGTCTTCAGTCCCAGTGACATGGATTTCAACGCAAACACGATCCTACATTACACAGCTGTAGAGGGTCTGATGGGGAAAGTCCGTAGCGAGGACAATAGGCACGGAGGTCTGTCTGGATGTGCAGCGGCAGGGTGAGCGGGCTACACGGCTGAGTGTCCCTGGGGCCCCAGTGGAGACCCAGGCTCTTGCTGAGAGAGAGAGCTGGCAGACATCCTTCCCGGACCTCCCTGCAGAGGCTGAGCGGGGCTGTGGCTGTTGAGCGCCGAGCGGCCCTGAACCCGGTCCCACCCACAGGTGACCCCCAATCCCGGTGCCCTCACACGGGGACCTCCGCACTCCCCAGGGGCCCGGTGACCCCAGGGACCCCCTGACACTTCTCCAGGTCTGCAGGCTGCGGGAGGAGCCGCAGGAGCAAGAGGGTCACTCGGGACAGGCAGGTGGTGGGACTCCAGGCTGGCCAGCATCTGCCTCAGGCAGTCATGTTCTCTCCTCAGCTCCCAGAACTTTCTCTCACTGGACACAGCGGCCTCCCAGCCTCTCGCGGCTCTGTTGTGCTGGAAGAGGACCAGCTCGCGGCAGTGGGAGCTGTGTCTCTGCAGCTCTCGGCGCATGTCTCGGGCCATCTCCTTGTGGAGGTCGCGCAACTGGCCCGTGAGCTCCAGGTCTCCACACAGGCCGGCCAGTTTCTTTCTCAGGGTCTCAAGCTGAGCTGCCCCTTGAAAGAGGTTTCTGTGCAGTCGCAGGGCGAGTTCGTCCTGTTCGTCCAGTGGCTTCTGCAGGCTCCGCCTCAGCTGCTGTATGTCCTGGTCCAGCTGTCCATTTTCCCGCTGCAGAGCTGCTTCCTGGGTGTGCAGATGGCCGATGTATCGGGCCAACTCGGCGATCTCTTGCCTTTCTGCCTCCAGGCATGTGGCTCGGTCTTCAGGATCCACTTCACGCCTTGGAGGGGACACAGGGAAGCCAGGGTCCTCCGTGACAGCCTGTGGCTCAAGGGCTGCCCGAGGGGCGGGGTGGTCGCCCTTCTGGGCTCTGCTCTTTGGTGGGACTCCGCAGGTCCTCGCACCAGCATCACCTGCTGGGAGGTCAGGCGGGGGGATGGCATGCAGCCCGGGTCCTGCCTGGGACTGTGACCTGCAGGTTCTATGTTTCGGGATAGGTTCCATGTGTGCCCTCGTCGGCTCCAGCCTTTCTTCCCCCTCCTCTTCCTGCCCTCTCTGCCTCCCTCTGGCACCCTGTTGGCTGAGCAGTCTCAGTGGCTCTGCAACGGGAGTGTGGTCACTGCCGTCCCTCCCTCTTTTCCTCCCGGCCTGTTCTCCATCCTCGCCTGCTGTTCCCCCGACGGCGTTTTCTCCAAGGCCCTGGGGACGTTGACGGGGCTGACTCCTCTGGTCCTTCTTCAGGTCGTTGGCACTGTCCCCAAGGACCAGCCTGCTCAGCGTTTGGTTGATGGCTGCCAAGCACAGTGTCTGTAAGGAGGGTGGACTGGCCAACACCCTGGGTGGCTCGCGGGTGTCCCGGGCTTGTGTGGTCGGGCCCGTATTCTGGCGGCCAGCTCTGCAGACTAGGCGGCGAGCAGAGCACCTTCGTCCCAGCACCTTCACCCCTCTCGGACGGAGTCGTCTCTTCCGCAGGCAAAGGAGCAGCAGCATGGTCCCTAGCAGCACCGCCCAGGGCCACCCAGGGATATGTGTCAGCGCATCCCACACATCTAGGACCACCTGGCAAGTGGCTCCGCTGGCCAACAGAGGTCCCTCCATGGCTGCGTTGGGCTCCACAGCTACGTCTCCGAGTGCCAGCATCCTGGTGACCCAACTGAGCACTCAGAACCCTGTGGAGAGTTCTGTGTCTGAGGTCATCCTGTGCTTGGCAACCAGGGCAGAGCAGTTGGACTGGGGGAGGGGAGGCCAGCCAGGTTCTAGAAAGAGTTCCTCCTGACTTTGCTGTCCAGGACCAAGTTGTGTCAATCACACAAGCCCAGGGAACCTGGGAAGAGCTCATGCCCGGCTGGGCTCAGCCCCTCCGGGCCCACCTGGCCCTCCAGCTAACCTAAGGGGCTCGAGGCAGGGCAGAGTCCCTTTGCTCCATGTCCACAAGAGAAGTTAGGGCAGATGGATTGTGAAGGCCTCCTCCCCGGCCTAGGCCCATTCTCCTGATTTGAAATTTCCCTCTGCTAGAAGGGACTCTGGTCCTGTCTGCAAAGGTCCCAAGTTCTCCCTCCATATTTCGCTATATCTGAATTGCCTTTTTGATTTCAACATGAGTAGGTTTTAGTTTTTTTATTTCTTCAGGTAGAGATTCTCTCATGTCTTCTATGTTTTTTTCCAAGCCCATCTAGTATATTTATTATCATTATTCTGGTCTCTGGTTCCAACATCTTACTTAACATCCATCCATACTCTTCAGTTACCTGGAACTCAGTACTGCCTCTTGTTCCCTTTCCTAAGGTCCGTTTTTCCATTTGTCATTCTGTCCATGAAGAATATAGATGAACTAGGAACAAAATACCAAAATGGAAACAATGAACCCAAACAAAATGGAAGAGATCTGAAACCGAAAAAAAAAATTAGAATTTAAATATGAAACAGATAATATAATCAGACAGGTGAACTGAAAAGAGCATTACACGGGATATTGTGTATATTTTCGTCTGTTTGTTAGAAAACTAGATTCCACAGTTTTAAAAGCTGAAAATCTTATATGTGTACAATAATAAAATGAAATGTAATGAAAGGATAGGTTATAACTGTAAAAATGAAAATTAAGAAAGAAGAGAAATAAGTTAAAAAAGAAAAAAGTGCACACAGGTGAACAGAACAGAGCTTTATGTTATATCCTGAGTTTGTTTTGTTCAGTTAGAAAAAACTACATCTCAAAATTGTAAAGAAGGAATAACATATGTATACAAAAATAGCATTAAATACTTTGAATGGGTTGAATATAAGTGTAAAGATGAATGTTAAAAATGACTTTAAGAAACAAACAAACAAAAAAAAAAGAAGGTAAAATAGAGAGAATATGATCAGACAGGTGAAGAAAACAGAGCCATATATTAGATTCTGGGTTTACTTTGGTCTGTTGGAAGAAACTTCATTCCAAAATTGTAAAGAAAGAAAAACCGATATATACATACAAAAATAAAATTAAAAATAATGAAAGGATAGAATGTAAATAGAAAAATGAAAATTAAAAATATTTTAAAAAAGATTTGATGAAATAAGAAATTAGTTGAATAAGGAAAGAGAAAAAAGTAGTGAATAGACTTTAAAGAATCATGGGGAAAAGTTATGAATTTTATATACTATTTCCCCCTAGTGTTGGGCTCTTGCAGTTCTCTGTGATTGTTGAACTTGGTTTTAGGTGGATGTTCATGCATCATCTGGGGGAGGTACCTGTTGCCCTGATTCTCAATCTTTGCCCTGTTAGGAATTGCACCACCCTTGACATGGAGTCAAGGTAAGTGAGTAGCTTTCAATTGCTCTACATGTTTTTTTTTTTTTTTCCCTGAAAGCTTTCTACACTGCTTTAAAGGATGAAAATGAAAATGGAGTCCTTACAATCTCCAGCTCTGGAGCTAAATTTGAAATTTCTGTCAAATTTCATATATTTATTGGTCACGTGGGCATATTCTCTGCAAATCTCTTGTCTATGTTTCTAATTTGCTGTGTGTTTATTCTTATTGATTTATGGGAGCTCTTTCTATATTCTAAATACAAGCCAATTGTTATTTTTCTATGCAAATTCCTTGTCACCTCTATGACCATTATAAAGAGAAGTTATTTTTTTTGTTTGTTTTTAAAAGTTGTTTTTTCCATTATGAATTTGGAAGTTGAAATAGTTTCCTAGGGCTGTTGCAATAAATTATCACAAACATGGTGGCTTAAAACAATAGAAACATATTCTCTCACAGTTCTGGAGGCCAAAAGCATGAAGTCAAGGAGTGACAGGGTCATGCTCTCTCTAGTCCTCCTAGGAGGGAATCCTTCTTTGCCTCTTTAGCTTCTGGTGACTGTTCCCATCCCTTGGGTTGTGACATTGTCACTCTCATCTCTGCCTCTGTTGTCCCATAGACTTGTCCTTGTGCGTCCATCTTCTCTTCTGGTTGCTAGAGGGACACCTATCTCTTAGGGTGGATTTAGGGTGCACCGAGGCAATCTCTGATGATCTCTCAAGATCCTTAACTTAATTACATCTGTGCAGACTCTGTATCTAAATATGGCCACATTCATAAGCTCCAGGAGTTAAGATGTGGACATATCTTTTTGTGGGTCACCATTCAATGCACTACAGAAGTAATACATTCACTTAACTCCTTAGTAACGACAATCAATGGTAAAACATGCTCTTTTGACTTACTACAGACAAATATAAATTAGTGCCTCTGATCTTTTCCCAGAAAATATAGGACAGAAAAAAATAGGACACTAGAATACTTTAACTTCATTTACTATTCCCACAATCTACATATCATTGCTGAACTATACTTTATTGTATTTATTGTAAGCCTAAGAAGGCAGTGGAATATAAGAAATAACACAGAGGATCACAGGGGAAGCGAGGGAAAACTGAATGGGAAGACATCAGACAGGGAGACAAAATGGGAGAGACTCTTGACTCCAGGGAACAAACTGAGGGTTGTGGAAAGGGAGGTGGTCAGGGGGATGGCATAATTGGGTGATGGGCTTTTTAAGGAGGGCACGTGATGTGATGAGCACTGGGTGTTATATGTAACTAATGAGTCATTGAACACTACACCAAAAACTAATGATGTACTATACGTTGGCTAATTGAATTTAAATTTAAAAAAAAGAAGGCATTATTATAGCTTTATACAGTCAATACATGGACAGCATGATAAGTTGGACAGAAGTATTAATTTTTGTTGAAGTATCTAATCAATGAATAATTATTTTTTTCTTCAAGTGGAGAAGGAGCGATTGGATTTATTTTTCTCAAGAGAATCTTTTTTTTTATTTATCCGTGTTTTTAATCTACAAATGCTTATTTAATGTCTTCTCTGTGACAGAGATAAAGAAAGAGGGAAAAATGGCAGACAAATTCTCCAAAGCTTGGGTTATAAAACTGTTTTACTGTAATTTTTGCCTAGAGAGGATTTCTGAGATTATGCCGTAAACTTATCATGCTATTGAGGAATCTGAGGGTTAGTAGGTGGAATGACTTTCTGTACCAGGAAGTCACACAGTCAGAACCATTAGGTCCTTAAGCTCTCCATGTAGTGTTTCTAATTTCTAGAGCAGGCATGACTTACCCACTGCATTTGAAGCAGGCAAGGCAATGTGGGCATCTAAGAAAGATCTGTAAAAAAAGGTTTTATGGACACAATGCATCTCCACCCTTTGGAAACTATCTCATACATGTATATCTTTGGTTAAATATAACACCTATGACCAATTTTGGAAAAGACAAGATCTGTGGAAGGTTCTAGTAGTGGGAAACTTCAATACGTTATTAGTAATTATCATAAAAGTTACGATCTCTTGAGCACACACAATATACCAGGTGCTGTGTTAAGAGTTTTGTGGGGGCATTTAGGTCTCACACCAGCTTTATGAAGTCGGTGTCATAATGCTCATCCTTTTTTTTAAATGTGAGCCACTGAGGTGCTGGAATTCAGGAGCTGGCCTGGTCAGGTGGTAACATGATGGTCGGCACAAGCAAGTGCTCATCTGGAGAACTGGGCCTTCTGCAATGCTCCAGGCAGTCCCCGATGTAGGTGCTGACCCACAGAAGGAGCAGCTCTTCTTTCCAGAAGTTCCCTGTGCTGTTCTAGCAAATTCCCAAGGTCACACCAGTCCTGCCACAGAAAGAAGGAGAGAGAAGAGCCCCGTCCTTTCCCACTTCTCTTCAATCTCTTCTTAGAATGCTGCCCTTGATGTTCTTCTTCCATGTATTGTATTAAAGAAAAAAAAATACTCTTTCCATCTAAGTATGGCCATTGCATCAGGAAGAGGAAGAGCTACGAGAACAGTCCATGTGTCCCATGTGGTTTGTCCACACGATACTGGCACACTGACACAGTGAACGGGGACAGATGAGCAGAAGACTGCTGGATGTGTCCTGTTTTAACAAAGTGTTCTCTCTTCGGAAGAAATTACCTCAGAGTGTTTGCTTTGCAATCAGGCAAGCACTTGTTAAAAATGCCCATATTTCTAAGAGGCATGAGGAACTGACAGAAACATGCCGCCATCACTTGTGAATTCACACTAACTGTAATGAATATGGATGAGAAGGATCTGGAGTTCTAAATGGATCTGTGCAGACTCATCACAGGACTCTCGACATTTGACAAGCTGGTTTTCCAGGAGGACCTGCAGGGCGCGGGTTGGCAGTTGCTGGTGATGACGCCAAGTGCCACTCGGGACTAGAATGTCAGCATTAGTATTCTCTGCAGGGAGGATGCCAGCTTCAGGCTCTAATCACAAAGCTATATCGGTGCATCTCAAATATCATTTAGGTAAAATTAATTCTGATTGATTGCGTCCCATTCTGGCTTTTAGTTTGGACTTGCTTGCTCTGTCGATAATTGGACTGAGACACACACAGTGGCTTTGAGAACGATGAGGATAAGCTGGCTTTACCATCAGTGCGCTACAATGTGCCTCTTACATTACGACCCTAAATGTCACATGTCCTCTTGGAGGGACTGATTGCAATGTTATGGGCACCAGTCTTTTTTTTTTCCCCTCACATTTTCTAAATGAAGCTTTGTAAAATAACCTTTAAAATGTTAAAAAGTGAAGTTCCAAGAAATTGTGAGGGTCACTTTCCTCCTTTGCTCATGAGGGAGGCTGAGGCAGGATCTAAATTCTCTTCAGGGCCATGTCCATGACTCTAGGATAGTCCCAGCATGTGCAGGTATGTTAAATACCTCATCTATGGCACCGAGAAGGACCTATGGCTGCTTTCGCTGTTGCCTCCTCCTCTGGGAACTGTGTTAGTAGGTAGGAGAAAACTCACCCATAACATCTAAGAATTAAAATGCTTAACTCTTTTAAAAAATATTAAATAAAAGTGATAACAACAATTGTTTCTAATTACCTCTATGAAAGAATTGGGAGACCAGGAAGGTGCCTGGCCCCAATGCCAACATTAGCTAGAACAAATGGCCTAAGCTAGGGACATCCAAGGAGCTGAAGACAGGGGCCATCTCAATCCTAGGGATGACCACACAAGGATGGACACAACGTCAGTCCAGACCAGGGATGGGCAGGATGGAAAGTTGTTTGTCTTGGACATAAGTCTAATTGGACCCCAAGAGTCAGGGCTTGCTTTCAGCAAAATGATTTCATGCATTTCCAGTGGGCAATTGACAGAGGCATACAGCAGGCTTACATCTGATTTTTACCTTATCAAAACCCATTGCTACTACAGTAAACCACAAAATAGGCTATGTTAGGAAGAGTTCCTGAAAACCCAGTCATATTCAAAGCCTTGACAATAGACTTTCTCTCCAAATTGCAGAAGTCATGCATGCTTGTTTTGTTTTTACAAAAGAGAATCTTCTCCCCAGACCACTCTGCAACGCCACCGTCCTGGAGACCTAACATTAATGGCACGTGCTTCCTCTGCCTTATTTTCCTGTTCCTATAAATCTTTCCTAGGCAACTATAAAAAATTGGGAATTTTCATTTTTTTTTTTACCAAAATGTTTTCTCAATGAATGTATCAAAAAGATCTCTCAATAAGTTCGTGGATATGGATCTATTTTTCCCCACAAGTTAGTAACAACAACTACGATTTATTCAGAATTTTCACATGCAATCTTACACAAGCATGGGAAGTAGAATCTGTGCCCATATCTCAGAGAGAAGAAATGGAAGCTCAGTGTAAGTGTTAACACTTCCCGGCTGAAGCTGGAATTCCAAATCGAGGCTCTCACCCCCAATGTTATCACATGATACCATCATGTGATCATGAGACCATCCTGATACATGATACCATCACATGATCATGATACCATTCCTCAAAAGCATAATCCTTTCCAGTCCCAGTTTCATATAACAAAAAGCCCCAAATAGCCACATATTTGTGGGCAAAGACCTGCAACTTACTTAATTCATCTGAACACTTTTTTTTTTAAAGATTTTATTTATTTGGCAGAGAGAGATCACAAGTAGGCAGAGAGGCAGGCAGAGAGAGTGAGAGGGAAGCAGGCTCCCTGCCGAGCAGAGAGCCCGATGTGGGACTCGATCCCAGGACCCTGAGACCAGGACCCGAGCCAAAGGCAGCGGCTTAAACCACGGAGCCACCCAGGCGCCCTATCTGAACACTTTTAATAGAATTGTTCGTCTGAAGGGGACATGGCAGCATTACTATTTAGTTATACTGCTAGTTAACCTTCTACTCTTTGTGACATGTAAGAAATAACAGTGTTCACATATTCGACCTGTCTTTTACCTTCCCCCTTCTTCATGCCGCTGTATACACATGTGCAAATTTACGCCATGGTAATTATACCAGACATGGTAATATTTGTGGTGCACTTTAAAAAAAAATTGTACTTTTCTTTCCTACCCCAATTATCTCTCCTCTGGTGCTTCTCTCTGTGCTGACTTAGTCATATACTAATACACACACACACACACACACACACACACACACACACACACACACACACTTGTTTTTATGGTTTTTGTTTTTCTGTAAATGCAATCATTTTACACACCCACACATCTTGCTTTTCTTAACTGGCAATGCCACATGATGTTTCTACAAGTCAGGGGCTAGTGCCCTAACTCATTTTCTAATAACTGTATAAAATTCCACAGTGAGTAGAGTTTATTCTGCCACTTCTCTCTTAATGGGCTTTCACTTGATTGTCATGTTTTTTTCATGGAAACAAAGCTATACAGACCATTCTTATACATGTATCTGTATATGCTGATCTTTGTTCTCTGGGATAATTCCAGAAGACTGGGATTGGTGGGATTTTTTTTTTTAAGAATGCAATTTTTTTTGACATCATTAGTTTTGCTATGATATTCAATGATTCATGAGTTGCATATGACACTCAGAGGTCATGACATCACGTGCCCTCCTTAATACCCTAGGGTTTCACTCATATGTGGAATATAAGGAATAGTGCAGAGGACAATAGGGGAAGGATGGGAAAACTGAATGGGAAGAAATCAGAGAGGGAAACAAACCAGGAGAGACTCTTGACTCCAGGAAACAAACTGAGTATTGCAGAAAGGGAGTTGGGTGGGGGGATGGGAAACTAGGTGATGATTCTGCATCTTAATAGGTTTTTACAGGATCACATTGCAGAAGGAGGGACCAACTCATGCTCCCATTTCCTACATTAGAGTTCCTATTTCTCCATATTTTCAACACGGTCGGGGGCTTTTGTTTTCTATTTGTCCATCTACGATTGTGACACATTGTCACTTACTCCTGAGTTTGAGTATCTTTCTTCTCATATTCAAAGGTGCTCCTTTGAATTGGCTTTTCTCCGAACCAATTTTCTATCACGTTATTATATTCTCTTACCAATATAAGACCTTTTTATTATTTTATATGTTTTTCTGAATCTGTAGCTTCTTAAAACTCTGCTTATAGTATACATCTATAGAGATAGATATATTTATAATGATATCACTATAAAATTTTTCACCTTGCAACAGAGAAAGAGAACATCTGGCTTTATCTCCCTGTGGATTTCCTCCCATGAGACTCACTCTCCTCTGGATGATGGGGCTGGGACCGCCCAGCCCGAGAACCCTCGGAGCACACGGAGATGGTGAGCTGCAGCCAGGTGCCACCTGTGCCCTTCTCACCACCATGCAGAGCCTTGGTCTCCTTTCAAAGTGGGCATGGATGGAGAAGTCATTGGGGGAATACTGATCTCTCTCAGCATCATGGCTTGCACCGAGTAACCCAAAGGAACGGTGCTAAAGGCCTGAACTGGGAACTAACAGTGAGAGGGAAAAGTTAGGAAAAATGATAAAAATATCATTATTCATTCCTTTTTCTTATTGAAAAGATTTAAATAATATTGCCAAGAACTTTGTGAAGTACCCCAAATTGTATTATTGAAATTAAATGGATGACAGACATTTTCTTTCTTTCTTTTTTAAAAGATTTTGTTTTGAGAGAGAGAGAGAGAGCCCACACACATGCGAGTTGGGGAAGGGGCAGAGGCAGAGGGAGAGAGAGATTCTCTAGCAGAATCTGTGCTGAGCATGGAGCCCCATGGGCGCTCGATCTCATGACCCTGAGATCACGAACTGAGCCCAAACCAAGAGATGGATGTTTAACCCACTAGGCTACCCAGGTGCCCCCAGACATTTTCTGGAGTTGCAATTAATTAATACGCACTATTTCTGGGCTTTACGCCTTTCAAAATGTCTCCCCTTGTTGACAGTGGGTGAGGATTTCTTGCCACTCTCTTGACTACAACTTTTCTCCAAGGCAGAGACATTTTCCTATCCTTTGCGTCTCCAACATAATTGTACCCTCTGGACCCCTAAAGAAACACACACACACACACACACGCACACACACACCCCTCCCAGCTACCTAGCAGTTCTCTGCAAGTTTGCCAGAGAGTCCCTGTCCCTCGAGGATGCCTCAGTCTTAGTGGCAGCTGATACCAGCAGAAGCCACAAGGAACTGGCATGACCATAAGGCCTGGGCACAAGGCAGATGTCCTGCTGCTACTGGGGCCACATCATGGCTGTTGTTTTTCCATATACGCTCACATGGCCACTCAGCAGGAGACACTAATGGGATATTTAGGAGTTCATAAATAATATCCCCTCTTTCCTGCCAGAGTTATGAACCAATAGGAAAGCAGACACAGAAGCAGACAGATAGAGACAAAAACATCAGTTTTATTGCTCATCCAAGGGAGGTCATTTGATGTAGCCTAGGCCTTCTCCTGATGGGCTTGTTGCCTCTCTGCTTGTCCCTTCTCCCATCTGCTTTGTGGAGCAGCTCTCTTGATAGTAAAGTTGGGATCTCCAAGTCAGAAATTGTACCCCATTTCTGCCTCCCATGGGTCTTAGGTGGAAAGGGAAGAAAGGAGATTGAATCCCTGTTATTTCCAGTCTTCTAAGAGATCAGTTTTATGCAGTCATGGAACATAAGCTAATGGCAATCGTCTGCATTTCTATGGTGAGCAATCAGGGAGGCCAGAGCAAGAGGCCAGAAGTCATTCAAGTAGCATTCCCACCACACGTAAATGTGAGGAATGGGGAACTGAGAGTTACCCTGTGCCTTTGTTCTCTTAACCTTTGGATCCAGGGCTGTCTTGCCCTGCTCTGGTGAGCTGTCCATCTGGCTAGCCCTGTTCCTACTTCCAGCAGCCCACATCCCCTTGGGGTACATTCCTAGAAATACCACTAGGCTGTATATGTTTTACTCCCAGAAACCATCAATTGGGTTGAAGTAGTGAAATATTAAAATTAATTTTGAGCCACATTGGAGTTAAGTCTAGACATTTATTCCTTTCTTTACTTCTTTGCATTTTTTTCTAGCCATACTGCCCAAGAGAGCTTCAGCAATGTGATTAAATGTCAACATTAAGGTGATCTGGGAATAAAATGTTAACAATCTGGAGATGGTGCAAGTTAAATACAAGCCCTTCCTTTATTAAATTCGGTCTTAGTAGGATAGACCAGGTTATGCTGCAGTTGCAAGCAATCCACAGATCTCAGTGAATTAATACTAAGAAGGTTTATTCCTGAGGACTTCACTGGGCAGCTGGGGGTCTGTTTTGCTTCACTGAGCTCTTCTCTCTGATCCCTAGCTGGGAGAGCCACCATCTGGAATATTGCTGGCAGAGGGAGCACCAGCCTTAGCTAAGCACACACCGATGCCTAAAGGTTTCACTTGCAAGTGACAATATCTTTTCTGCTCACATGTCATGAGCCAAAGCAAGTGACATGGCATGCTTGAGTTCAAGAGTGGCACTGAAGCCCAGTGCTCCCACGTGCCTGGAGGACAAGAGCCAGAATAGTACAAAACAGCTGTAAGGACCAGCACAAAATTTCAGGAAGGAATTAGAAGCCACAAAATTACATATTCTTCTAAGTTACTGTTCAATTAATTTTGTTTTTGAGGTAATAAATTCCAAATTTAAACATTCTTGCCCTTTGGAAGTCAAGTCTGAAGGCTATACATAATTCTTAATTTTAAATGAATGTTCAATGAAATTAAGGCCCCTTTGCTTTTCTTTTTGTGTTCGTTAGAGCCTGGGATTCTCTAACAATCATGTGTGAACCAGGTCACCATCTATCATGACAGGCTTAATGCCTTTGGATTTCAAGGTTGAGTTAGTTCCATTTCTCATTTCCCACTTTAGAGAGTATAAGGTGATTGTGGAACCCACGGAATTATCACAACACTGACTTTACGACACTAACCAACCTCAAGTTCTAGGTAGACACCCCAAGTGAAGTGTGGCTCTCAGGACATCATCCTTGGTCAAGTCTTGACCTGAGTTACTGATATCAAATATGAAGTGGAAGCTCCATGGGATCTGAGAGCAGGTTAGTGGACAGAGAAAAAAACAGGATCGATGGCTTCATCTTTTGAGGATGTTATTGGCACCAGAGCACCATGATCTAGGAAGTTCACTCCCTGGCAAAAAACTGTCTTTCAAGAGGTCAGTTGTAGCGTTGCTTGACCTATATATGTTGTCTCTCTTTGGAGGAGGCATTTTGGAGACACATTTAGAACAATGCTATTTCTTTGTGTAGCATGAATTTCAGGTGGTGGCAATTTTTTTCTTTCTTTTTTTTTAAGATTATTCATTTATTTCTTTGACAGAGAAAGAGACCATAAGTAGGCAGGCAGAAAGAGCAGGGGAAGCAGGCTCCCTGCTGAGCAGAGAGCCTGATATGGAGTTCCATCCCAGGACTCTGAGATCATGACCTGAGCAGAAGGCAGAGCCTTAACCCACTGAGCCACCACAGCACCCCATCTTTTCTTCCTAATCTTTTCATTTCCCCTATGAGTCTTGTCTTTGATGTCCCTTAGGCTGCTTTGAGGGTGTGTCCAGTGGTGTGGTTGCTCCCAAATCTTATGATCCCAAATTTTATGTCCTGTGACATAGTGACTTGCCTCTGTTGCCTCTTGTGGAATTACAAAAGTCCAGGAAATCTGGCTTCTGGGAATGATTTCCCTCTGGTCTTCACATTGGTTTTCAGTGAATCAAAGAACCCTTAATTGAAGGTTTCAAAAAATCCGTAACTGAACATTTCAAAAATCTGTGTTCCTAGAGCATAGATCTCATCTTTGAATGCAACTTAGAAAACTTGGTGTGGGGTGCTTTAGAAATCCTGAGGCTCACGTTGTACCCCAGCCAATTGCGTCATGGTCTCTGGCATGGCGTGATGGTTAATTTCATGTGTCAACTTGGTGAGGCCACAGTACTCCGATATTTGGTCAAACACCAGTCTGGATGTTGCTGTGATGGTATTTGTTTAGACGAGATTAACATTTAAATCAGTAATAGACTTTATGTAAACAGACTATGCTCTGTGATGTGGGTGGGCCTCATCCAGTTAGTTGAAGGCCTGGAGAGAAAGATACTGACCTCCTCTGAGCAAGAAGGAATTCTATGAGCAGGTTGTTTTTGGATTTGAGCAGCAAGACTTCCCAGGGGCTCTCGCCTGCTAGTCTACACTGCAGATTTTGGCTTTGCCAACCTCCGTAACTACATGAGCCATGGAAGTGATTGTCATTGTGGTGATAGCGGAGGTGGTGGTGGTGTGGCTGGAGGCGATGGTGGTGATTATGGTGGTGGTGATGTTGGCGGTGGAGGTGAGGTGATAGTGACAACGGGGGTGACAGATAGTGGTGGCAGTGATGGAGAATGTGATGGTGGTCGCCATGATGGTGATGACGATGTGATGATGGAGGTGGTGATGGTGGTTGTGGTGACAGAGGAGATGATGAAGGTGGTGATGGTGGTCATCGTGATGGTGGAGGTGATGAAGGTGAGTGGTGATGGTGATGGTGACTGGGTGATGGGGATAGTGGTGGTGGGTGAGCAATGCTGGTGTGACACTTGAAGCCTCTGGAGAAGGCACATGTTGAGGAAAGCTTAGCTCCTCATTTTCCTCTCCATGCCAGATGGAATTTGGAATAGCAACACGGCTGGTCCTGTCCTCTGATACTATCAATCCTCAAACTGGATCCTGATGCCCCTAGAAATACAGCGAGCTAACTGATTATAATTTAAAATCCCTGCCTACAGACCTGGCTGAGATCACCCAGAAAGCAGTGATTATTTTTCCATCACCATTGCCAAGAAAACCCCGGATGCACGGGCTTATTGCACTTGCGTGTTTCAAGAGTAAATGGCAGCCATCTGCAGGGTGAGCCCTGTATTGCCAGCTTGAAGGGGCAGGGATGTTAAACTTCCCCTTGTTGTGAGAAGCTCTGTCCCTGTGAACACCAGCTGCTGGCCGCAAGCCCTGGCCCTGTAGGATGGCGGAGGGGACAGACGTGGCCATTTGCAGAAGCTCCAGCAGCTACGTGTCTCCACTACGACACAACCTTTAATCTCACCAACTCTCCTTCACTACTCAAGGTTCTGGCTTATATCCAGAAATCTACACCCAGTGCTGTCTATAAATTCCATATACCAAATGTGGGGATGTTAGGGTTCAATAAGTAATGCTCCTTTTATTTTTTGCCCCATGATTTCTGACCAGACAGAATACACAGATCCATACTTGTAGGGATGTTTATCAGTTGGTTTATCAGTGATGAGAGCTGGGTGGGAGGACCCGGCTTAGTCAGGTGATGGCTCAGGCGGACCAGTGTCCGCTTCCTCCTTCCCTTCTGCACTGTCTTTGATTCAGTCCACCCCAGCTTGCTCCTGTCTCCCAGACAGAGTCACTGACCCAGAACTACTGACTCACACTGGTCATGGAAGGAGAGAGATGAAATTTCTTTCATTTATTACACATTCATTCATTCATTCATTCACTTGACAAATATTAATTGACTGCCTGTAAATGTCAAGAGTGGGCAAAATGGAAAATAATTCTGCTTTTGTGGCACTTATGTTCCAGTGGCGGAAAATAAAATCGCATTTGCTTATTGCTTTTGATTGGATTTGTTCTAATGAAAGTGAGTAAAGGCCAAATGAAGCTCCCTTCTCATGAGAAATGAGGTACACATCGTTCTCCCTAGTCATTCTGAGGAAGTGAAGTGCAATTTCTCCTTGGTAAATGTTTGGACATATTGAAAGAGGCTTTGCCCACCTCCTGGGCTGGGCGGGACGATCGCCCATTGGCAGACCCTCCAGTGTTCCTCTGCCATTGCTCAGAGCATATCTTGTGGGACCGGGTTTCTGACCCCCCCACACACCCAGCAATCTGGGGACTTAGTGCATAAAGCTTTGTCAAATTAGTGAATGAGCCTCCAAGTCTGGGTCACTTGGAGTATGATAGTGTTTGTAGATGGAAATGGAGGTATTGGAAAGGTATTCGTTTTGAGGGGGAAACTGACACAGCTGGGTTTCCTCCTTGTGAACTCTTGGAACATTTTTGTCCCGGACTTTATCACTGTCTTGCATCAGTTTGCATTGTTGAGGTGTTAGAAGGCTGGCTCTCCATGTGCTCTGACCCACATTAGCAGTCACACATTGTATCAGTTTGTGTATATCTTTCTTTCTACACTCTTTTTTATATTTTATATTTTTATTTTTTAAAGAGTTTATTGATTTATTTGACAGACAGAGATCACAAGTAGGCAGAGAGGCAGGCAGAGAGAGAGAGATGGGGAAGCAGGCTCCCTGCTGAGCAGAAAGCCTGATATGGGGCTTGATCCCAGACCCTGGGATCATGACCTGAGCTGAAGGCAGAGGCTTTAACCCACTGAGCCAGCCAGACACCCCACTACACTCTTTTTAAAACCCCCATTTCAGTGTTTGAAGATTTTAACCCATCTTCAGTATTTTCAATTCCTCATTCCTCTTCCAACATACGGCGATGGATGTTGGGACAAATACCATAGACCTCGAGTTGATGCATAGAGATAATTATGCTGTCACTGCGGGGACGACTCGTTCTGTGAATTGTCATCAGAAAGGTTATAAATAAATCCAGGACAAATGAAGCTGGTTTGATACCAACAAAGATAATTTGACTCTGAGGGAAAATGAGTAAGCACAGCAGATCCAACAGCAGGAAGACAAGTGAGGAATGTGGTGGATCCACGTCTGTCTCCCTCTGAAGCTGGGGCTCCTTCAGGTGACTGGTGAGACTGTGATTTCACTAACAAATCACTGCTTCCATGCCTGCCCTTAGGATCATCATATAATTAACATCTCTGAGCAAATGACGTTTTGTCATTTAAATGTATGTATTTCACTGCTAAATGGGAACAAACAGCCAGCGTCTGATTATTATAGCTTCATATTATGAGTTGATAATGTATATAGCTTTGGGCCTTGCCTTGCCACCAATATTTGAGATACAAATTTAGTTCTCTACAAATAGAAGTTTGCTGTTTTTTGTTTTATGATGTATTTCGTCAGGGTGAAAGAATTTGGGGGGGGGCTAGATTTGCTTTAATTTGCAAATTCCATCGAAATTTCTCTAAGCTCTCTGTCCAGCAATTACTTTGTCTTCCATACCATTTTTTAAAAAGATTTTATTTATTTATATGACAGAGAGAGAGGCAGCGAAAGAGGCAACATATGCACGGGGAGTGAGAGAGGGAGAAGTAGGCCTTCCACCAAACAGGGAGCCTGGTGCAGGGCTCGATCCCAGGATCCGGGGACCATGCCCTGAGCTGAAGGCAGATGCCTAAAGACTGAGCCACCCAGACATCCCAGTCTTCCATACCATTCTGACACACTCTATTAATCTATCAAACCACAGGAGGCCAAGCAAAACCAGACTCCTATCTTGTAGAGATAGTGGGGTCAGTTGAGGTCAAAATTTAATTGGTTTTGGCATAAAAACTACAGGAAAAACTTGTAGAATGAGGAATAGTTACCATGTGATCTTTGAAACACATTTCAGAGATGCAAACACAACAAAACTGGTTTCTAACTATCAAATAGTATTCTTGCCCAAAACATATAAGTTGAATTGGCACAGAGATATATTTCTATGCTCTTTTTTTTTCCCCATTTTATTTATTTTTTCAGTGTAACAGTATTCATTGTTTTTGCACAACACCCAGTGCTCCATGCAAAACTCTTTTAACTATTGGGCATGAAGTGATCAAAACTTGAGTCTCAAAAAGAAAGACTTTGCTAATATTCAAACACTTGGTTGTGGCAAGTTTCCTTTGGGGTGTAAGATAAGTAATGTCTTCTAGTGTTGTTCTAAGAAGGATAATGAATAAAACTGTCCTTTGTTCATACCAAGCAGGGGTTTGCAGCAGCCATGCCCCAATAAACAAGGCTGGAAGTCCAAGATCAAGATGAGGATAGTGTTGGGTTTTGGTGGTGGTGGTTGTTTATTTGTTTGTTTTTTTTTTTTGAGGACTCTGAGGGAGTCTGTTCCAGCCTTCTCTTCTAGCTTCTGGTCATTCCTTGGCTCACAGAGACACAAATGCAAGCCTCACAAAGCACAAGGTTTGTGTGTCTGTGTCCCAATTTCCCCTTTTTATAAGGACATCAGTCATATTGAATTAAGGCCCACCATCATCTAGTATGACCTCATCTTGACTAATTATATCTGTAAAGACCCTATTTCCAAAGAAGTCCATGTTAAGAGGTTCTGGGAGTTAGGTCTTTGACAAGGAATTTAAGGGACCCAGTTAAACCCATAACACCACCCTGGTGTTGCTTGGGCAACCTCAGGAAATGCCCGACTCCAGGCTCTGAAGCCTGTTCTATCACCCCACCTTCTCTACCCATTCTCGCCATCTCCCATTTCAATGATCCCATCCCTCGACTGGCACTTGGGTTGGCTGTTAGCACCGTCTAGCTGCCTCTTGACTCCTGCTCTTCCCCTCTCAGAGCCCAGGCCACCTGGACCCTGGCTAGGGATCTGACTCTGGGCCCCCACTTCTTCAGAGAGGGAATTGTGTATTCTTCTTAAGCCACCAATCTGGTTCTAGACAGTTGGGGAATTCAAGTCCTGAAGAAAGAGCCAGGAGCAAGGGAAACAGAGACCCAGCCCGACTGGCTTGTGGCTCTTGCTTTGGAATGATTTGGTGTCTGCTTTTGAGCACATTGATCTAAAGGCTCCTTTGAGTCTAGGAAAGGTAAAGTTGATTAAATCATAATATTCTACTGGGATCACTGTGAATATCTTAAATCCCCTAGGCAAATATATATATACATAAAATATCCAGCCTGTCAGACAAAGAGCTTTGCCTGATGATGTGATCATACAACAGTTGCTGCTGACAACGTGGGCTGTGAGTCCTCCAGGAGGGACACAGGTGGGACATGACAGGAGATGGAAAACCCTGTCCTCACAGTTTGAGAGAATGGTGTAGCTTCACAGGAAGTTCTCGGTGGCATATTCTGTTTTTCTTTTTCTTTTTTTTAAGGATTTATTTATTTATTTATTTATTTATTGGGGGGGGTGGAGAGAACACAAGTGTGTGTAAACAGAGGGAGAGGCAGAGGGACAGGGAAAGAGAAAATCCTAAGCAGACCCCCTCTGAGCCCCACCCAATGCTAATCCCATAGCCCTACGATGATGACCTGAGCTGAAATCAAGAGTTGGAAGCTTAACAAACTGAGCCACCCAGATGCCCGTATCTTCTGTTTTTTAAAGTTTTTGATTAAGGACTTATAGGTATGGACTCTAATGGGAAGGAACCCCCACTCACCTGTTGCCTAGAGCTGTAAATGTAATGTCATTGTAGGTGGCTAATTTATCGATCTCCTGGTCCGTTGTATGTGCTCTAGTCAAACTTCCACCTCTGCTCTGTAAAGAATTTGGGTCACTTTTGACTATGTGAGAGCTTGGTCTATTTAGGCTGCCATGCCTCCTTCAGTAATAGTTTTAGTGTTTTTTTTCTATGGCTTCAGAAGCTATGAATGTTACTGACTTTGGTATATGATTCCTGAGTAAAGGTTTGCTTAAATAAATATCTCTGAATCTAGAATCTGAATCACTATTTCACCAGATAGCTGAAGGGCCACTCTCTTATTCCCTAGAACATTGAAGTCTGAGTTCCACTTTTAGTTTAATTTATATTTATTTTATCTTTAATTCATATAAATGATAATTCAATCTTCTCAGTAGTTTCTCATGGTTGCCATGCACAATGTTTATTTTGACATGCACCATGCAGCCTTCTGAGTGGACTGACAGATGCTGACTTGGATGTAAAAGGTGAATGGCACTGAGTTTAATGCTCTCAGAACCCGATTTCGATTGTCCTTTTTGGGAGCGAGACTCCTAAGGGGCACTTAGCCAACGTCATGTACCAGCTTCCCTGCATACTTAGGGCATCGAAGCTTGAGCCTGTCTCTGTCTCTCATTGAGTGCTGTCCTCCCCAAACCCTCCTGTTCATATCAGCCCAGTCCCCTTTGATTCATTGGGATCACCCATGCCTATACAATATCGCTAATCCAGATCACATCAATTTCCATCTACTTGGTCATCCCAGATTCCTTTGTAAAGGCTGCAGGAGGATGTTTCTCTCCCCACTGATGTGATCTGGGCAAGGGGCAGGCATGGGATAAGCATACTAAACCTAGAACCCTGGTTGTCAACCAGGGATGAGTTTGCTTCCTCTGCCTAGGGAATATTGGGCAATGCCAACAGATATTCTTGATTGCCATGACTGAGGGTTGAGTGCTATTCACAACTATCAGACAGAGGTCAAGGGTGCTGCTCAATGTCCTCTAACAGGCCATCTCTCTGCCCTCATGACAACCCCAAATGTCAGCAGTGTGGAGGTTGAGAAATCCAGTTCCAAGGAGAAGACATTTTGGCCAACATGACACAAGCCTCCAATAGCCTACAATCCTTTATAAGCTCTCTTGATGTTTGAATGATAATTTAGAGTTCTGACTTCTGTTAAAAATTGCATCTAAAAAATAAAGTTCCTAAAATTAACCTCCATGGTGGATTGATTTCTTCATACAATCTCTTCTCTAATATGTGCTTTGAAAACTTCATAATCCATTGGTTGGATCCAGTAAGGTGGGAAGTGAAGGAGGAAGTTAATGAAAATAAATATATAGGACATTAACTCTGAACTTGGAAGGTGAGTTCAGCTACTGTCTCACTCAAATTGAGGCATTATCCTGGGATCAGTTTGCTGTCTGTATTAGTACATAGGGCTAAGTAACTGTTACAAAAAGGGTGGCTTAAACAACAGAAACTTACTCTCTCACAGTTCTGGAGGCCAGAAGTCCAAAATCAAGGTGTCTTGAGGGCCACACTGTTTTCTGAACACTGTAGGGCTGTCCTTCCTTGCTTTTCCAGCTTTTGGTGGCTGCTGGCAAGTCTTGGCATCCCTTGGCTTGTAGCTACATCATGTCAGTCCCTGAATCTTCTTCCATGACCTTCTTCCCTGTGTCTCTGTGTGTCTCTAAAGCTCCCTCTCTTTATTAATATCTTAGTCACTGGACTTAGGGCTCATCCTAATCCCGTGTGACCTCATCCTGATTATATCTGCAGAGACCCTGTTTTCAAACAAGTTCTCAGGGACATGGATCAGAGGTTAAGAACTACATATCTTTCTGGGAGACACAATTCAACACACCACAGTCAGTAACCAAGACATTTGAGGTCCGATGACCAAACCCCACAGAAGTATTTTTTTCCAATCAATATTCAGTCACCGTCCAGGGTGTGGTGACAATAATATTATTGCTGTGCCAGACTGTCCATGGCCTGGCTGCCATGCTGCCTGCCCAACTTTACCACTCATTCTACCCTCCTGTGTCTTTCCCCCTTCCTGCTTCTTTATTTTCCTGTCAGTTCTCCTTGTCTGCTGGGTTTTGTCACTGGCGGTCAATCCAGTCCCCCTTTCCTTTCTGGTAAGTATGTTCACCCCCTCACTGAGCATAATATCTGAGTCATTGGATCTTCCCGGTGGTGTTCAGTGGCTGGCAATTGCTCAGGAGCACCTTCTGAACCACAAAATATATTTTCTTTTATGTGCTTAAATGTTGAGACTCCTTAGGGGAATCTGATGCTTTCAGAAAAGAGACATTAGATGGCAAAGCTCTGCTACATTAATAACTCAGGGAGAGTGCAGTTGGGATTGTTTCATTTTCAGATGTCATCAGTTTGGTTTTTGATTTACTCAGGAAAAGTAGCCTTTAGGGAGCCCTGAAGGTAAAAGATAGTAAGAATTTACAGGCTTCGTGTGGACAGTAGGGAGTAGAGTTGCCAGATGAGGAAAAAGAAAAATGCCGAGCCAGAAAACCTTTAGACTGGGCAAGACAGTAGAGGCTTGTGAGAAGAGGTATAGGGCATGGGATCACCCCACCCTTGATCAATGCAGAAGAGCCTAAAAACCTCATCTTGTTCTAATTCTGATATCGCCAGAAAGATGCTCAAGCAGAAATCCAAAATGACCACCATCCCCAGAGGCAAATATCAGCACTTGAGCTGTGTTCCCCTGATGGAACCAAAAAGTTTAGTTGGACTAGTTGGACATGTAAAACTGCTAAGTATAAGGAGTGTTCTCTTAACATGAGTAAGTCATGCAGTGAAGACTTGCAGAATGCCTGGTAACTGGGCCCAACCCTGTGTGGAAGCAGGTGGTTAGAGGGAAAGACATGGGCTGATTTTCCTCCAGCTTCTCATCAGGTTAGTGTTTCCTGTAACACTGGGAGGTTCACACATATGGTCCTTTGAGAAATGGTTCCCAAGGTCCTATTTCTAACCCCTTTAAATATTGACAGGTCCGTTCTCCATAGGAATACTGTTGTTTTCCACCTTGTTTAAGGTGCTCCTCATTCCTCCCAAGTCCTCATGCTGCTTCTGAGTTTTATTTCCCTGCTTAGCATAATCACTTCCAAACATACTATGTATTTATTTACCTCTTACTCTTACCCATCATATGGCTCCTCTCCCTAAAAGGGCAGCTCCATGAGGGCAGGGGTCTTGTCTGTTTTGTTCATCACTCTGTCATACCTGACAGGGTACCTGGACCACCCTACATCCCAGCCCTCAACATGCACATGCTTGTTACTACTTCGGCTCTGATTTAAGTAGAGGGGACCAACTGAAGTTGCAGGCACAAGGCATTTGTTAAATGGGGAATGCAATAACATTCAGCTCATATAGTCATTGTGCATTAGTACCTGTAAAGCCCTAGCATAATGCCTGACCCACAATAAGAGATCAGCAATGTGCCTGCCCTTCACTCTCTGTGCCCCTTGGAGCCTATACTCTGCTGCCAAAATCTGATGATTTTCTCACCAAATCTCAAAATGAGTGTAACAGATAAGATACTGGCGGTGTTCACTTTTGGCTCCTTATTTATTTTTCGTAACATTTCAGAGTTTAGTCACTGCTTCTCTGTTAGGGAAGTTACAAATGAAAGGGGTAAAATCAAACAAGGAAAGGGACATGATAATGCATATTTCAACGATTTGCCTTTTCATAGAATTATGCATTAATATAGCTTAGTTGTCTTTAAAATTATCCCAACTTAGTTAATACCCAGTCTTCTTTAAAAAAAAAAAAAAAGATTTGGGGAAACCTGGGTGACTCAGTGGGTTAAAGCCTCTGCCTTTGGCTCAGGTCATGATCCCAGGGTCCTGGGATTGAGCCCCATATCGGGCTCTCAGCTAAGTGGGGAGCCTGCTTCCTCCTCTCTCTGCCTGTCTTTCTGCTTACTTGTCATCTCTGTCTGTCAAATAAATAAATAAAATCTTTAAAAAAAGATCTTTAAAAAAAGATTTTATTTATTTATTTGACAGACAGAGACCAGAAGTAGGCAGAGGCAGGTGGAGAGAGAGGGGGAAGCAGGTTTCCCACTGAGCAGAGAGACTGACAAGGGGCTCGATCCCAGGGCCCTGAGACCATGACCTGAGGCAAAGGCAGAGGCTAATTTGCTGAGCCACCCAGATGCCCCAAGTTATTCTTAATTTAATCAAGAATGTTAAAGTTTCGTGGTCTCTCATAATTATATTGTGACCTCATATACTTAGTCATCTCACTCATTAATTTAATCTGTTATTGTCTGGCTATTCAGGGAGATTCATGCCCTTTGTGGGCACTTACATCTTCCTCATGGGCTATAATCAATGCTAGCTACAGACTGAATGTTTGTGTCTCCCTAAATCTCATATGGTGAAGTCCTAATCCCTAATAGGGTGGTATTTGGAAGGGGCTTTTCTGAGGTGACTAGGGTTCAATGACGTCATGACGGTGGGACCTTCATGATGGGATTAGCGTCCTTGTAAAAAGAGACACCAGAGAACCCTCTCTCTTCCTGCCATGTGAGGACACAGCAAGAAGACAGCTTTCTGCAAGCCAGGAAGTGGGTCCACACCAGAGCCCAACAATGCTGGCATCCTGTTCTCAGACTTTCAGTCGCCAGAGCTATGGGAAAATACATTTCTGTTGTTTAAGCCACAATTCTGTGATATTCTGTTATGGCAGCCCAAGCTAACTAAGACAGACAAAATGCAGGGCTCTGCTCTCCTCTACATAATGGGAAGGTATGCTCTAACCTGAGCTATTTGGACATCTTATTCCTGGAAGTGAGTCTTGAACAAAGGGAGGAGAATAAAAATAGTTGGAGTTCATTCAGTTGTGTTATAGGCCCCTGATCACATGTTTCCCATTATCGGATATCCCTACTATTCCTACATTCTTGTCTCTTGGAGCTGCCCATTCTATTGCCTGTTTCCAAGCAAAACTCTGTAATCTCCCCCAGTGATACCGTGAGGTCTTGGTATTCTTCCAAAAAATCTTTCTGTACCTTTGATTTCATTAGACAGTTAAGGTCTTTTGCTTATGACCTAAGGATATTAAGTAATACATCTACATGCCATGCCATGTAATGAGTAAGGCCTACATACATTATCAATTCTCCCTTTATAATATATGATAGTTATATTTTTATGCTTATCATTGTTTAATAAGCTTCTGAGATGAAGTTGATAATTTCATGACCTTTGACATATTTGAGTCATTGGTTATATTTTCATGGGGTAACTCAATGTTATTACCAACTAGAATTTCATTCATAAAGGAATATTTGAATAAATTATCACAATCATCCTTCCCTGTGTTGAATTGCTCATTATATTTGGGGAAGAACGACATAAAGGACGGGAGGATAGAGAAATGGTATGTAAGCTTTTGAATCCATTAGCTTTAATAGGCACTGGATAATTCTAGATTTGCTATAGATTACAGAACTAATAATTATTTTTATAAGTAAGTAGAAAATTACAAGTTACTTTATGGTTAGGAAATTCTGAAAGACGTATGGTATTGACGTTGGCTGAGACTATGTAATTGGAAAAAGTGAGGTGGTTTAAGATGAAAATTGATTTACATAAATGTCTATCACAGCCTTTTATTTCCGTGGAGAATGGCTATTAATTTATTACTTATATTTAAATTCCTCAAGCCTAGTGAATATTAAACTTTCATGATACAAAGAAAGATTGTTGCAAATTGGATTTCTTACCAGAGTGGTTGATGTTTCAGTCCCTATGATTAGCTGCACCGAGGATGGTAGAGGTGTTTGGAGCAAAGTTGATGCTTATTCAATTAATTAACTCAACAAATAATAATTGTGCCAGATCTGTTCCTGCTACTAGGCTGTTTGCTAGGCATGCAGTGCACAACATGACTCTTTGCCATCAAAGAGGATACAATCGAAAAGAAGACATAAAGAATACAAATGAGAGCAATAAACTATAGATTTTGAGACAGAGTTACCTACTACAACAGTGAAGCTCTGAAGAGAGGCTGTTCGGTTGTGCAAGTGGAAGGAAGATGGGAAAGTATTCAGGAAGGTTCTTAGAGCTAGTCTCTCTGTCTCTCTCTCTCTCTCTCTAATAATTCTGGGTAGAAACCAGAGTGTGGGGTGTGAAAGGATATGAGGTGAGAAATGGGCAAGGCAGGTTGATAAATGAAAGACGTTCAGTAGGATTCAAATGTTGGATGTGGGTAGAGATGCAAACAGAATCAAGTTTGGGAAGGCAGGTTGGGCCAGTCCTTGGCAGGCCAAGCACACAGGAGCCACCCAAGTATTTAAGTAGTAGATTGAAATGATCACATTGTTGTTTTAAGAGAGTCACTTTGGTGGGTGAGAGGAACTCCAATGAGAAAAGGGAAAACCAGAATCCCTAAGACCCGCTAGGAGAAGGCTAGAGTGGCTGCTGAGCAAATGGTGCTAACTTGATCAAGGCAGCGTCAGTGAGGACAAGAGAGGAAGGGAATGGGAGAGGCATCAATGAGAAACATTAACCTGACTCAATTCCTGATTTGAACTGAGGTTTGGAAATTGTTGTGTGGGAAAGGGAAAACATGAGACTGACCACCACGGTTGGGCTTGGGTAGACTGTGATGCATTCATTAATGAAGAGGAGAAAAATCAAGACTGTGGATGGGAAGCAGAAAAACAGCTCCATGTTAGATGCACTGAATTTGAGATGCTTGAGGGACATTCTCATAAAGAACTGGAAGCAACCAGACAGTAAAGTCAGGAGCCCAGCGGAGTTCTGGCCCCGGTATGTACTTCTGGGATCATCAGCATACAGGTAGAGTTAAAAATAGACAGTGAATGAGATTGTCTAGGAGAGATGTGGAATGAAGACATGCCACAGTGTGGGAGGGCAAGAGGACAGAAGCTCACAAAGGAGACAAGGAGGAAGTAGTCGAGGGGGACACCCAGGGAACGTGTGTCCTGAGAGAAAGGAAGAGGGGTTTCAGGTGCCACCAGAGACACCACATGGCACAGGGAGGGTCAAATGGATTTCACCTGCTGCTGTGTCCTGTTTTGGAATAAAGAAAATTAAGCTACTATGAGTTGTCTAAGCTGGGGATGCTAATCTTTAGGTCCGTTGTTGTAAAGAGGAATAAAACTCCGGGTCCCATCTCTGAGTGGACAAATGTGCCTTTGCTTGGGTGATATCCCCTCTCAACTCCCTGATATACTGCCAAGATATGATGGAGCAGAGGATGGAGGTGTGCTCTTTTCCTGTCTGACAGAGGATTTCTCAACCTCAGCACCATGGACTTTCTGGACAGATACCTCTTTGTTGTGGAGGGACAGGCTGTGCACTGTAGCAGGGTTAGCAGCATCCTGGCCTTTGGCAGGTGCCAGCTCCACCCTCTTTCGCCCCACAATTTGTGACAACCAACAATTTTTCCCAACAATACCATATGTCTCCTAGGGGATAATATTGCCCCAAATGAGTGCCACTGTTCTAGATCTGTAGCAAGGAGATCAAGCTGTACTTTTTGAAATGCTTGTCAGGGTAGGAGTATAGAACATAGAAATAGATTTTAGATGAATAGTGACCCAGCCATAAAGTTGTCTCAGAAAAGGTGTGTGTGGGAATGGAAGCCAAAAACCAAACAATAGAGAACTTAACTGTTTGAGTAGAATGGTTCTGAAGCAATGAACAAATTGTCTCTAGAAAGGCAATGCAAATTGTAAAAGTCAATAATAAAAAAGATTGCACATAGTCACACATGCACATTCCTTGTATACTAAGCATGGGCAAGCAAGAGCTCATGGCAACAGCCATTTATTCTGGGCCTGTGGTGAGCAGGACCTGTCTATCACAGTGATAATAGTCGCCATGGATCTTCGGGAGTTGAAAAAGTCTACACTCACATAATCTGTTCTCTACCTCACCTATGCTTACCTTCTAACAGAATGCTCAGGTTCTTTTAATTCTTACGGCAGAAGCAATATTTTTTCTCTGTTGGTTTTCTGCTTCCCAGAATCTGGGTAGTATTCATGGTTATTATCAGACTAACTTTTCCCTGTTTACACTAATAAAACGATGGCATGGATCTATACTTCTTGAGGATTTTCCTCTCTGACTGAGCATGCAGCTGTGACTCACACTAAGGTTTCAGGAGTGGTCATAATTCATTGGTTCATTCAGTCAGTCAACAGGTAATTATCACACATGTGCTGTGTATGAGGCCCTGTGCTACTTACTGGAGAGACGAGATGTCCCAGCAGATACAACGGTTGTCCTCCATTTTGTTCAACTTGAGGAGAGAGGCAATAAACAAGTGAGATATAAATTAAAAAGACAAAATAAAGACAAACTGTGATCATTACTGTGTGGGAAATAAGCAGGACAAAGTGCTCATAATTGGAATGGGTGAGACCAGAGGCTGATTTGAATCAGATGGCCAGGGAAGGTGGAGCTGAGGAAATATTGTTTGGTCTGCTGCCTAAGGATGGGATCCAGCCATGCATTTAAAGAGCTGGAGAGGGGCGCCTGGGTGGCTCAGTGGGTTAAGCCGCTGCCTTCGGCTCAGGTCATGATCTCAGGGTCCTGGGATCAAGTCCCGCATCGGGCTCTCTGCTCAGCAGGGGCCTGTTCCCCTCTCTCTCTCTGCCTGCCTATCTACTTGTGATCTCTCTGTCAAATAAATAAATAAAAAATCTTAAAAAAAATTTTAAAGAGCTGGAGAAAGATAAAGAATCTTCCAAGGGAAGGAAAACTGTCTAGTGAGTAAGGCACAAGGGCTGTGGGATGAGAAGCCTCCAGCATAAGAGAAGCGAGCAAGTACAAGATCACAAAGGCCTTTTTGTATTTCAATTTGAGTCTCAGTAACAAACAGGGAAGGGTTATGCTGGAGGTAGGAGACGATTATGCGTCTATCATTTTTTCTACTTTGTGGGGAAGTGTAAGAGTGGAAGCAGAAAGAACAGTGAGTTGACCATTGGGTCAACCCAATGACAGAGGATGGTGGTATGGTTGAGGGTGGTGGGGTGGAGAGAGAAATGGTAACCCATCAGAGATAAGCACTGGGTACAGAAAAGATGGGAAGAAAGCAGAATAATGACTCCTGAAGATGTTTGTGTCTAATCCCCAGAATCTGTGACTGTGTGACCCCACATGGTCAAGAAAACTGTGTGAGTGTGATTAAGACTGCAGACCTTGAGATGGAAAGACTACCTTGGATTACCAAGAGTGTTTAATCTAATGGATGCTTAAAAAGCATAGTATCTTTCCCAGCTAAATCCGAGAGATGTAATAGATGAAGAAGAGATTTAGACCATGAGAGTGACTAGACCTACCATTGGTGGTTTTAGGGATGGGGGAAGGGGACTGTATGAAGGTGGTGGAAGGAAAGAAGGAAGGAAGGATGGATGGATGGATGGATGGATGGATGGAAGATGGGTGGTCCTTGGAAGCTGGGAAATATGCTTAGCTGGCAGCCATGCAGGGAAAGGGTTCTCAGTCCCACAACTGCAGGAAGACAATTATGCCAACAAGATGTCTCTCCCATAGAGACTCCAGAAAGGAGCATGGTCCCGCTAGCATCTTCATTTTAGCCCAGGGGGACTTATGCCTAACGTAAGATAATAAACTTGTGCTGTTTGAGCCACAAGGTTGTGACACTTCCTTATAGCAGGAAACTAATGCGTGGGACATGGTTGTTGATTGGGTAGAGATGATAGGAGGACAGGGTAAACTCTTGGGTTTCTAGTTTGGTAATCCAGTGGGCAATGATGTCATATATAGGAAACTCAGGTATAAGTAGACTCTGATGGGTAGAAACCCTCCTGATGTTTTGGTCATATTAAGTTTGAAATGCCTGCTAGATATTTAAGTGAAGGTACCAAGCATGAAATTGTTAATGCAAATCTGGAGTTCAGAGGAGAAGCCTGAGCTAAGGATGCACTTCTCGACTAGAAAGAACACAGGTGGTATGAGACTAACTGGGAAGACCTAAGAAGGGAGTATAGTTGGAGAAGCAAGAAAGACTAAAGCCAATTTCAAAGACAGTGCACTATTTAGAGGTTGCACAGAGAAGGAGCAGGAAACAACAAAGATGGAGAAGAACGCACAAAACCATAGGGAGAAGGCCATGAGCACAGCATCAGAAATTCAAGAGAGGTGGATGTGCTGGGAAGAAAGAGGTGGTCAGCTACCCCAAATACAGCTGAGTGGTTAGACAGGAGGATGATACAGAGGTGCCATGAGCTTGACAGTGAGAAACAGGTCACGGACCTTGGCAAGATGATATGAGTATCATGGGAGGACTGGACCAGGGTGGAGGGCTGGTGAGGAGACCGTGTTCAGACAACGAGTCATAGGTGTAGTTTGCTTCACAAGATTAAAGAGCAAATAAAGGAGAAACCTGAGCTGAGTGGAAGAGGGCCCGGAGGTGCCTTTAGTCATGGATCACTTCATACCCTGGTAAGAGTGATCTGACAGGGAGAGAGAGAAACATTGAGAACAAGCAAGTAGTGGGTAGTTTGGGAGGGAACAGCAGGTGGCAGAGAATTTCTTGGCTTTGTGGGCTGCAGAGGAAAAGAAGCAGAGAGGATGGACAGAAGTGAGTTTTGGTCTGTAGCTTTGTTGGTGGAAGGGCGAGGGAGAGCAAAGATTTTTGGCAGCAACCCTCCTGCTGACCTTTCTGTGTCAGCTTGGGAGTGATCATCAGAACATTCAGATGCAAGCAGAGAGATGACTCTGTGTCACTTTGATCCAAAGGCATTTTTATGATTGTACTAAGTGTTTTTATGACATCTGTAAGGAGAAAGTCTAGAGTACTGAGCAAAATGACACTCCTGGGAGAGGACGTTGACATTTCCACTAACAGAGTGACCACCACATTTGCCTCCTTGTTCCCCCGGGCCTTGTGTTTCTTCTAGTCCTTTTATGGCCAGGCATCTGAGAGGCTGATCATGAGGCATTATCAAGGGACCAGGCTCTCTGCGGTGTCATCCCAGGAACAATGGGATCTCTGAGTCAAATCACGTGTCTTCCCAGATGAACTGGAATGCAGGGATAGTAATTCCTGAGCTGACAGGACAGCCTTAAAAGGGATGGCTCAGATTCTAGAGGTCTTGTCCCCCCACCCCCGGGATGAGCTAACTAGACTCTCTGGAATGATTAGTACCTTGCCTGGTCTTAGGGGTCTACAGGGAGGAAGAAAATACTAGAGTTTTAATGATAGTAATAAGTTAGTAATTTTTATCTTATTCCCTTAAAATGTTAATATGTTGTAGCATATACAAAATAGCAATACAATGATATGCACATACAATTTATGGCAAAATAAAACTCCACATAGCAATGACTGCTCGAAACCTTTATCCCAAGAAGGAAAGTGGTCCAGGTAGTTTTTTGTGGGCTACTACTGTAAATAGTTAATAGTTAAGCCAACTGGCTAGGATATTTTTGTCCTTTTTTTTTCCTTCTTCAAGAACCCTGGTCCCCAAGGCAGGCTGTGATTGGCTGTTTGAATAGTTTTTCAGGCTGAACTGAAACCCTCTGCTCTAGGATGAGTAAGATCTGGGTCTGGTCCCTTTCATAAGGAGGGTGCTTTGGCTAGGAGACCTCATGTGCAAGAGCAGAGTAGGGAGGGGAACTGGGACGTAGAGTATTCAAGGCCCTCCTGGCTTCACCAGATGTCAAGGAGGCTTAAAATGCTGAGCCTTGATTTTACATCTTAACACTGCAATGAGACAGTGATGACTGTAAGAGTTCTGCCTCCCTCTGTGTGGAGGGTCCTGTCACCCAACTACAGAATCCTCTATTTCCTTTGAGAACTCCCAGGGAATCCTATAGAGAAGACCCTTCCTCAGCTGGGGGCCCTGTCACACCCCTGTCCAGGCTTCCATCTGTGTGGATTCCATTCTGCCCTAGGCACTGAATCTCAGTTTTGCTGCCTGGCTCTCCAGCCCTGTCAACAACTTCTGAATCCCCAACCTCTGCATCCCCAGCATACCTTACCACCCTATTTCTCATTTACAACTGCTCTTTGCTCCCCCTCACTACTGAGCAAGACACACATGGACACACACTGTCCTCCCACCCTCCCATCCGATCTTCATTCTCAGCATAGACTGGCTGCCTTCCCTGCAGCCCGTGGGTCCCCTGAGGATTTTCCACAGACTCTTCTTTCCTGATGATCTGCATCCCTGCCTCTACCTTCCTTCTCAGCCTTGCCTCCAACTCTCTTCTACAGAGACCGCTACTGGTGCCTTTACCTGGTAACTTCTCAGCACCACAGGATGGAGAGCACCTTCCCCAACTTTTCACTTGACAGTCTTTCTCTCTTTCCCTCCTGCCTCTCCCCTCCTCCCACACTCCCTCCCTTCCTTCCTTGGTTCTGTTCATTCCTTCCTTCCCTTCTCCTCCTTCCTTTTTATTGAGGTATAATTGAGATATAACATTATATTAGTTTTAGGTGTAGAACATAAGGATTTGATATTTGTATACATTGCAAAATGATGATAACAGTAAGTCTAGTCAACACCTGTCACCACCCGTGGTTACAGTTTTTTCTTTTTCTTTCCTTTTTCTTTGTATTCATAAGTGATGACTCATTTTAAGTGGAAAAGCAACTATTTAACAACTCTACACACACACACACACACACACACACACTCACACTCACACCCTTGGGCATGGTGGCTATGAGATACAAAGCAGTGAATTTTCACCTTTGTTCTCATTCTTGATGGTTCTTTTTCAACAGTCTCACCTGGTGGGTTTGGATCATAGAGAACCTTTCCCAGAGAATGGAGTTTATCCTGAGGGTTTGTCCCTGGGGGAAGGATTGGGGGAAACCCTGCCAGAGAAGGAGAAGGAACACTCCCATTCCCCTCCTAGAGGGTGGTGGGATTGATGATGGACATGCAGGGAGAGGACCCCGCCCTTCCAGGCTGAAGTCCTGATAAGGACTAAGTGATGGAGGGAGAAAGCCAGAAGGACATTTGAGTGCTCCCCCCATGAGTGTCCCTGCTCAGCATCTGAATGTCTAGTGCCCAATGGGGAGCTGCAGCTTTGCTCCTGGTGCCCTGATTCAGACAGGAAGTGAAAGCAGAAGTCTGAGGACCAGATAATGAGTCTGCAAAGAGTCAGACGTGGCACAGCGCAAATGGCAAGGACTGCCAGTTTGGTCAGTCAGTCCCAGCACAGGTCCTGGTGGACCTTCTGTGCTCCATCCCAGGCACTGCATCAGACCAGCCTCTCCTAAACAGGTGCCAATCTGCAAAGTGGAGGCCTTACCTCAAGGGGTGGGAGCCAACTCACTGACTTAAAACAGAAATCATGGACGCCTGCTTGATAACTTTGAAGCTTATCCCTTCCTAACTTTTCCCAACTCATACGGATGACTAAAACCATTGTAGAAAAGGAGAATGTTTACATCTTTTCATAGCATCTGAGAAAAAATGATGGTCCTGTATTATTCATATATACATCAATTAGGATATATAAAGCTATGTATATACACCAGCAAGGCACCCTTCTGTACTGATTGATCGGCCCACGAGGCAGTGACTGGGAGCTGGGGAGCATGGCTGTTTGCCTATTTCCAAGGCTCCACACGCAGGGGTGCTCAGTGAGGACACTTGGGAAATGAGGTTATCAGTATCTCACCCATCCGAACCCAAAGGGTTGCCCTCAAAATTTCTTAATGGTAATAGCTAGTGACCTTGTGCACTCACTCTGCACCAGGCACTATTAAACTTTAATGTTCCGATCAGTCCTTTCTCTTTCCAAACTAACTTGAAAGCTATGGGAACAGAGGACCCGGATGACTATGAGTTGCTCACAGCTGGTCAAGTGGTGGCCTTGGAATTTGGTTTCATCTAGACTGTCTCTAGAGTGCTGTGTTACAGTGCCTACCACGTTCTAGACAGCTTACAGCCATATGCACAATGATCTGGATTTGCAACACCCTGTTAAGTTAGGGCATCCACACTTACATTGACAATTTAGGGAATGGCTTATGTCTGGGAAGAGCTATTCTACCCACTTGGATTTTTTAAAGAATGTGGGCCCAAGTTTTCATTTCATTTTGCCTGTGTGCACATATTCTCAGGTAATTTCTACAAGCTAAAATATCCTGTCCAACATTTAAAGGTTACAAACAGAAACACTTGTAGCTCTGCTTTTGTTTTAATGACGGAAGGAAGGCAGATAGCTGGACAGTGTGCAAAGTGGAGGCCTTACCTCCAATCTGCAAAGTGGAGGCCTGCCCCCACTTACCTGCATTAAGAGTGCTTTTTGGGAAAGTATTTTCAAGAAGCCGTATGAAGCCAAGTAAGACTTTGAATTTTTTTTTTTTATTTTGAAGTAACATGGATGTTTCACCCATTATTTGATTCATATTATTTATAATTGAGTCAGCTGAAAATAAAGTACATTTATTGGAGTAAGTGGCATGTGTCAGCTGCCCTGACATGTTTCCTTCCTGTTTTTTTTTTTTTAATTTTTTTAATTAAATTTCAGTACTATGCACTGAGCCAGCACTAGAGCAGGAATGAAGACACACAGTTTTCAGATTATACAGGCCCCTGGGAGGCCGCTCTTAGATGGGGGCTGGCTTGAGGTCATGAGCTTTTGAAGCAACTGCTAAAGAGTTAACAGAAGTCCTTCCTTCATGACAAGGATGACATGCGGAGCAGCTTATGCATGGTGAACAGGGCAGTCTTGGGCCCAAGGCCACATCTGACTCATGTCTATGGTGTCTTGTCCAGAGATTTTTATGGCCTTCTCAGCCCTCCACTTGACTTAGCCTGGTCCAGCTCTAGTCACTCTCAAAGCATGCCACACATTCACATTTGATCTTTTCCTTTTCTGTAGTCCTTCATCTTCTATGAAAGAGACTGGCTTCTGGCAGACTCTGGGAGGAGAAAGCTCCAGTCCTTCTCTGTGGGTTGTGTCTTTAGGCTGGGCAGGACTGAATATTGGCTATTGATGAAAGGGGCAGCTAATAACCTGCCCACAAGACCAGAAGGATGGGGTCAAGGCACCCTCCCTTCACCTGCTGTGGTTTCTCCTGTTTACAAAGTTGTGTGCACATATTGGGCAGGCGATCAGCATGTGGCCCTAGTTCTTCAGGGATACATAATCAATCAAAACATTATAGCTAGAATAATGTAATCTGAAGAACAACAAACAAGACTCCTGGTGTTTATTCCATATAGAATGCATGTAAATACCTTATGGCCCTCCTCAATTATGCTTAGTGGGACAGAATGGTAATCCCAAATTATTCTTTGGAAGGGGCTGATGAGCAGGTACCTGGTTGTGTGGACAGAGGCACTCAGAGAGCTGTCTAGAAGACATATTTGTCTACAAGTACGTTGGTTTTACTTAGATTGTATGTTTATTCAAATAGTTTGGAGAAATACCCACCTAGCCACTCCTTGGGTTATGTCTCAGAGGTGAGAGAGATGCTTCTAGAGAATGTGATGTGAGACAATTAAAGAAACACTATCATTTTAAACCTCTCAGAACTGTGGGCACAAGGTTGACAAGACTGACTCAGGAGATACTGCGAAGGATGGGCACCAGGTATCAAACCAGCCTGAAACAAGAGTGGTTGAAGCAGAGATTCAATTTTTGGGTTTTACATGTACATCAAGGAGTTTGGGGGCTAAGGGAGGAAGAAGACTAGGGCTGGGTCTAGACCCAGAGGAGAGGACTGGCCACATAGCAGTAAGTGTCAATGTCCTTGACTGCTCTGATTATGTACAGTTAGGGAACGAAGCACCTAAAGCTGATGGCTTAAACTATTAGTCATTTTATCATCTTCCCAATCTGCAGGTCTCATGATTCATCTGCTCCATGAGGCACTTACTAGGGTCATCAAATGGGATTCAGCTGGTAGCTGGGTTGTGCTGGAGGGAGGCTGGGCTCTGGTCAGTCCCTCACTATGACTCCTCTTCCTCTTGTAGATTTTGTGGCCTCTCTACATGGTCTCCCCTACAGGTCAGTAGGATGTCTTGCAGAGCACCTCAGGCTCCAAGAGCAAGAGTTCCAACAGACAGGAAGTGGGAGCTGCTGGCTTTGGAGGGGGTCAGGTGTAGCACCATATTCACCATATTGTATTGGCCAAAGTCATCACAGTCTCACTCAGATTCAACCAGGGGCAAGAGATGCTACCTTTCCATGGGAAAAATGTCAAAACTATGTAGCTGTCCTTAATTTGCCATATCTGCCATTTAGTTTGAAATTGGCTTTTGTTCTATACATTGTTTTAGTCCACCTCTCTCTTCCTCCAACATTTAGTAAAAGAGAGCAGAAGAAGGAGAAGAGGCTGTGTTCTTGCCTAGGACACAGTTGGAGGCCAGGGATCTGTGGGAACAGGGATTGAGAAGGAGGTGGCCAGAGGACTGTAAGACACTCAAAGGATACTCAGGAATATTTGGGAGAGCTCCAGATGTCCCAAGTATGTACCACATACCCATATATTTGGATAATAACAGAAAACTTGAGGACTTGGGGGTACCTTGTTCCAACAATAAAGTATAATAGAAATCACTTTTGAGCTTCTTCCCTTCCAGAAGATACACTTCACAAAATCAGGGATTATATCTACCTTGTTTGTTTGCCATGTCCCAAACACCCAGCAATTACTCAGTTATTCTTTGTTGAATAAATAATAGCCACAAACTTATTACTAGCTGTGTGCTGTTGCTCTGTTGGCATTTTACATAAGTTTCCACATTTAACAAAATGACAATCCTACATTGTTATTATCCCCACCTGACAGATGACAATGATAACCTACCCATATTGCTTAAATCCGACAGGTCCAACCCCAAGTCGTCAAATCAATTAAACCTTTTGGTTCATCACTTGCAAGTACAATAAGCACAGCACGGAATCCATCCCTAGGGGGTTATGGTTTATTTCACTGGGTAAGTGAAAATAAATTCACCGTGAAATGGTGAGAATATGGTAAATAATGATTGAAATATGTCACAGGCAGTGCAGGAGTACCAACAGACAAAAATATAAGGACAATAAACTCTGTGAGTTTGGAAGACCAAGAAATGTATGGACCACAGGGGCTTTAGGAAGTTTCATGGAGAAGTTGAGACTCCTAGTTTGGAGAAATTGCAATAGATTGGGGTTGGGGGGCAGGATCAGGCATACCTGCCATATGTGGAGGAGACGACAGGGGCAGGAAGAAAATCATGAGTCAGGATGTGGAGGCAGAAAAAATACAGGACACCTTGGAAGAATCTTGACCGGGTTCAAGAGAAGGTCCATGCTGGATTAAAAAATGTTCCCCAAATAATATTATTTAATATAATATTTTATATTATATATGTAATATAATATAAATAATATAATGATATATATCATATTTTATATAATATAAATAATATATTTGTATTATATATAACATAAGTATAATATGACAAATTATAAAATAATATTCATATGAGAAACAGAAGTGTAAGAGATGGAGAGATGATTACCGTAGTATGATTTAACTTTTAAAAAGTAATTCCAATTGACCATATGTAATCATGAGATCTGTCTATCATCTATCTATCTACCAGCCATCTATCCATCTCCCCATCTCTACATCTATCTATTCATCCATCCATCCGTCTGTTTATCTATTTAATTTATGTGCATGAAAATCTACTCTTTCCTGGACAGTCTTATGAATTTTGACAAATGCATAGAGTTATGTAACCATGATCAAAATCATGACAGAACAATTCCATCATTTCAAAATGACTTCCTCGTGCTGCCCCTTCCTGCAGTCCTAATCACAGGATTGTAGCTCTATGTCCAGTTATATATTTGTGGTGACAAGTGGAATTTCCTTGTACATTTTTCTTCATTATCCCGTATGGCTTAGCGCTATCCAGACTTTCATTTGTTCTAAGATAGGGGATGAAAAAGAAAATGGCCTTGAGGTTTTGAAGGAAAACAAGTAAAAATAAAATGAAAACTCCTGAGGGAGAGTAAAAAACAATCAATGTGTGGTACACTTCATGCACTTTTCAGAAAAAGATGATCATGCTCTCTCAGGAGAGCTCAGATAACTCCAATTACCATTATTATTATTATGCTTCAAAAAGAAAAAAAGTATCTCAGGCCCATTTTATGATAAACCTCACTCAGTTGTCATAATTTTTTTCCTAGAAAAGTCATCACTTTTCTAAATTAAACATTCGTTTTCACATTTAATGTTTTGACTTGGGAACTGGTTATAAAAGAGCTTTGGACCCAGAGACTCTAAAGCATGAGGTTGAGACATTAACAGGTCTTAGGACAGAGGGGGAAACATTTAACTTCTTTGGGTTTTCCTTTTGGTCTCTGCAAAATGCAGTCATTTGATTAGAATGACTTCCAATTTCCCTTTAACTGGGAACAAGAACTGGATGGGTAATGCCTGTGACATGTTTCCTAAATACATTATCCATCCATACATACTCCATAGAGAAATACAAGACCCACAGGATTTTTGTCTCTGCTATTTCCAAAATTTTCTGTTTTCAGACCCAATATTCCAACTCTACCACATTTTCAGATGAATACTCCATGATTCTCTCATGGCCCATTTTTTAAAAAAATGTGAAATTAAACATGTTCATTTGTATGACATCTATTTCTTTTACAAATTCACTAACATGTGTCAGTTAATTCCCATGATACATGTTTATCTCACTGCGGTAAGGATGAAACCAAGTTGAGAACAGGAAACTAAAACAATCCTCAAGACCCAGTCACAGGAAGGAAAAGGAAAGGTCTGGGGCCCCAGTGCAGAACCAGGGTAAAAATGGCAAGTCAGAAGTCCTTGGGAGTTCAGTACCAAGATCCATAACACCTTCATTCTTGCAGAAAATATCCCTAGGGATTCAGTGTTGACAAATCCTGGGTGTTTATGGCTCACTTATCCTTATAAGAGAACCCTAACTTTAGTGGAAAAAACAGATAAAAATAAATACCTGTCACTCAGGTCTGTTGATTGCCTTTCTTATCTCAACAAATGGAAATAACTCCACATCATGTATGGACTTTCTCATTCCTGTTCCTAAGAAATTTCGGGTTGGCTACTCAGGCATTACATCCCAAACCTCTTCCTCTCATCCCACGGGATGGAAGCACAGCCTGGTTTCTGTCTTCAATATAGTAATACCATTTTAAGGACAATCACGTCATCTGAATGTGTTATTATTTTGGCTCGCAATAAACCCAGTAAGCCAGCCAAATGCTGATAAAGCAGCACCTCTGAGCTCCCCACATTGATTCAGAACTCAGAGGTATTTACCTCTTATCTATCAATAATATGAAGATGATAACAGCAGGATACTTAATCCAGAGGCTGCTGTTTCTTATTTAATATCTTTAGACTCTAAAAGATTTGCATTGAATTTAAATGGATTCACCCTGAGAACATTTAATTCCGACCGTCTGAGGAAAGTGTTCCTGTGCTCAAGACTATTTTTCATTGTTTCAGATGTGATGGGGGACACATTTTTCTCCCCAGCAGCCCCACTACAGACTGAGCGGCCGTCACTTGGGAGGGTCCAACCTGCAGTATAGAATCCAGTTTCTGGGGGCACCTGGGTGGCTCCGTGGGTTAAAGCCTCTGCCTTTGGCTTGGGTCATGATCCCAGGGTCCTGCGATCAAGCCTCACATCGGGCTCTCTGCTCAGCAGGGAGCCTGCTTCCTCCTCTCTCTCTGTCAGCCTCTCTGCCTGCTTGTGACCTCTGTCCGTCAAATAAATAAATAAGATCTTTAAAAAAAAAAGAATACAGTTTATGAATGCACAGGGAAGCAATTTGCTGGGCCATCATTATTAGTAAAAAAAAAAAAAAAAAAAAAACAATAGGGATTTGGCAAAATCTGAGAATCTTGGAAGCATATAATATGAAATGATTGGGACCATATCTTCAGAGAGGTGAAATAACTGTTTTCATGAGCGCCCCAACCATCCAGTGAGCTGCATTTCTCTCTACTCCTCATCCTGGGTGCAATCAATGTCAAATCTCTTAGTGTTATGTGATCACTGTTTCCCCTCTTCCTGGAATGCTCTTCCCTCCTTTTTCTTTGTAGAAAGTGTATGTGTGTGTCACAACCAAACTCAGATGCTGGCCCCTCCACCAAACTTTCTCTCTCTGACACCTCCTTCCCCTCTGCCAGGAAGAACAATTCCTTTCCTACTGGAGACTTTTATTATCCTTTACTTGTAGCTCAAGGTTTCAACTTAAATTGCCTGATCTACGCCCATGTCAACTCCTGGGAGCACCCTGCTTGAGGAAGGAGGCTGTGTTTTCCAAGGCCAAGGTCAGTAAGTAGCCTGTAACACTCAGCAATCCTGTAATCAAATGGGCTTTGTGTTGGTCTCCCTGAAATGAAGTGTTGAAACTTCTTCACTCATCACTTCCCATTTTAATAGAATCACTCGTGAACAACTGGTCTGAATTCGTGAGACATAATAGCATCTATTGAATCGACTGTGAATTGTTGTTCAAAACATCAGGACAATAAGTAGGAGCCAGGAAACTGACTGCATGTTTAGAGTGTTTGTTTATGCGGTGATGAACGTGAATTATGTGGGCACTGAGTGAATAACAGAATCTCAAAAAGGGACAAATATATCTGCCCATAGCATTAATCTGTGACTGTAGGCTAGCAGGAGAAAATCGATGCGGCTTCCAAGAAGAGAAGGCACCGCAGCATTTCAGTAGCTTGAAAAATTAAGACATTATAGTAAAAATTAACCAATGTCCTTTTTAAAAACTTTTAATTTTGAGATATTCTTAGACATTCCGAAGAATGGCAAAAAAACAGTACAGAGTTCTTAGATCCCCTTCATCCCCTGTTCACGTTAACATGTATCAAAACCATAGCGCAATGCTCACAACTAAGAAATTAACATTTGCACAATGCTGCCAACTAAATGGGAGACTGAATTCAGATTTCACTAGTGTTTCCCCTAATGTCCCTTTTATATCTGAGCTCTAATCCAGAATGTCACCTTGCATTTATTTGTCACGTCTGCTTGGTCTCTTCCAACCTGTACTGATTTCCCCATCATTCCTTGTCTTTCAAAAATTTGACAGTTTGAAAGTAGTGGTCAGTTATCTTGTGAAATATTCTTGAAATTTAGTTTCTCATGATTAGACTGAGCTTGTGCATTTGGGGGATGAATATCACAGGGGTGATGGGGTGCATCACATTGGAAGATACATCCATGATATTTATCTGTCTTACTGCTGGTGAATTAACCTTGACCACTAGTCTAGGGTGATGTCTGCTAGGATTCTCCATCATAAACTCATTATTTTTCCTTTAGAATTAATAAACATTTAGTTTGAGGCAGATCCTTTGGGACTATGAAAATAACCTATCTCCTTTTAAAATTTTGTTAATTCTAGCCTCTATTGGTGGATCTTTATGGTGGGATTCCACTGGTGATTTTCTATTTACCTCATTCTTTCTACTTTTACCAGTTGAAATTTCCCTAAGAATAAGAAGTATCCTTTTTCCCTGATTTACTTATTTATTCAGTTTTTTGTTTTTTGGGCTTTTTTTTTGCAACAGTATGAACTCAGAGTTATTTATTTTATTCTTTAGGTTAAATTCCAATACTATAATTATTTGTTTTGATGCTAATTTTTTTCAGATTTTGCTACTGGGAGCTCTTTCAGTATGACTCCTGTATTGTTATAGAATTTCATCCTCTTTGTTTGAGCACATCCTTTTTTTCTGGGCTTACTAAGACTTCACAGTCATTTGCATATTCTTTGATGTAGCTGTGGAATCAATCACTTCTCCATAAGCCCTGGTTTCTTATATTGCAAAATAGATTTAGGAACCAAAATCTGGGCACTGGATGTGCTCATTGCTACTGGAATGTCATTGCTTCAAGGTCTGCCTACAGAACAAGGGAATGTATGTGCACACATACCACATTTATTTCTGCATACTTCTACATGTACATAAGTTTTATGAAAACATGAGTCTGTATTGATACTTCTGAGTCTGGTCCAGCAATCACAATATGCAGTCTAGCCACCTTCCTCATTTGTAATTTCTTTCTCCCACTGAGAAACCTGACACTCATGACATAAAGTACATTTCTTTCTTGTTGAGAACTAGTACACACACAAAGTGGTTTCAAATTGCTAAACTATACTCCAGAGGAAAACACATTTACCAAGTAAGGTACTGTGTCATGCATAGTTAACTTGCCTTGAGCCTTTCAGTACTCAGTCAAAACAGATTTCCCAAAGATACATAGATCTGCTCTTCCACAGTCTGATCAGTGAATTATATGACTCATTTGTGAGAGAGTCATTTCTCCTAGTCTGCATCCCCTCTTGATGGTCCCAGCTACACAGCATGCTGGTTAGTTTTTAAAAGTGTAGGTCACATACAGCAAATTTGTTCTTTGTGATATAAAGTTTTATGGATTTTTGACAAATGAATAGTCATGTGTTGATTGCCACAGTTCCTTAGAGAACAATTACATTCCTTCTGCTATCACCCAACTCCTGGCAACCATTGATCTGCTTTCCATCTTAATAGGCTGGCCTTTCCCAAGATGATATATAAATGGAGTTATATAATATATAGCTTTGGGGGCTGGACTTCTTTCTCACAGCAAATGAGTTTATGATCTCTCCCTGTTGCTGTGTCAATCAATAGCTTGTTTCTACTTATTCCCGAGTAGTATTTCATTGTATGGGTAGTATCATCGCTTATCCATCTTTGTTTGAAGGCCATGTGGATTATTTCTAGTTTTTGGAAATGGTGAATAAAGCTTTTATAAAAATTCACCATAGGTCTTCATGTGAACATAAGTTTTCCTTTTGTTGAGTAAGTAACGAGGAGTGGAAATGCTAAGTCATATAGTAAGTGTATATTTAACACTAAGGAAATGCTCAGCTGTTTAACAAAAATGCTTATTGTTTTCCTTTCTCACCAGCAAACTAGCAAGTATGAAGCTCTGAGTTGTTCTGCATTCTTGCTGGCAATGATCTTGTCAAATGTGTTGGTTTTAGCCATTCCAATAGGTGAGTCCTTGTATTATATTGTGGTGTTATTTACATTTCCCTAGTCACCAATGATATTAATCATTTTTCCTGTGCTTAAACGCCATTATTGGCAACATGCCTATTAGATCATTTGCTCATTAAAAAATTGGGTTGCTTATTTTCTTATTTTTGAGTCTTGAGAGTTATTTTTGTGTTCTGGATACAAGTCCTTTGTCAGAAATGTGATTTGCAAATATTTTTTTTCCTATTTTGTGGTTTGTCCTTTTAATCTCTTAAGTGTGTCCTCTTTAGCATAAAAGTTTTTAATTTTGATAAAGTCTAATTTATGACTTTTTTCTTTTATGGATTGTGGTTCATTATTATAATTAAAAACTAACTAAAGGTCATGAAAGATTGCTCCTAGGTTTCCTTACAGAAATTTTATAGTTTTATAATTTAAATAAGTCTGTCACCTACTTTCAGTTATAGTTTATTTTCTATAAAGTATGAGGTATTCATTTAATGCTTTTCTTTTTTGCATACGGATGTCCCACATGTCCAGCTGCCTTTATTAAGAAAGCAATTCTTTCTACATTTGCAACTTTGTTCAAATCAACGGTTAGTTTTTGTTTATTCATTTTGTTTTTGTGGTGGGTCTATTTCTATAGTCTCAGTTCTGTTCCATGGATCTCTGTCTGGCCTTTGTTAGTATTATGCTGTCTTAGTTACCGTAGACTTCCAGTAAATCATAAATCCAGTGTCATGCGCCCTCCAACTTTGTTTTCCTTCCCAACCTCGTTCTAACCATTCTGGTTACCTTTCTTTCCAATTAATTTTCAATGGCCATAAATAAACACTTCTCAGATTTTGATTGCAGATGCCCTGACTCTATAGATTAAGTTAAGGAGACTTGACATCATAAGAATATTTTCTTCTAATTCTTTAACATACTCTGTCTGTCTCCATTTAGATTGCCTGATTTTTTATCAGAATTTTGTAGTTTTCTGAGGGTTTTGAAGGGTCAGGGGTGGGAGGTTGGGGGAACAGGTGGTGGGTAATGGGGAGGGCACGTTTTGCATGGAGCACTGGGTGTTGTGCAAAAAGAATGAATACTGTTACGCTGAAAAAATAAATAAAATGGGAAAAAAAAGAATTTTGTAGTTTTTAGTATACAGATCCTATACATATATATTTTGATTTCTAATACTAATTTTTTTAATTCCAATGTTTCATTTCTAGTGTATATAAGCCCACCCTTATATATTGCCTTTGTATGCTGTGACCCGGATGAACTCATTTACTAGGTCTTTCCAATCTGTGTGCTGCTTATTCCATAGGCTAGGAATGTGATACTGTATTGGATAGAAGTGTGACAGAGGACAACCCTTCCCATTGATGGTTGGAAGGTGAAAGTACTCAGGCTTCACCAGCAAGTACAAAGATACTTAATCTTTACATATCCTTATAGGTTAAGGATTGGTTTTTAGGTTGCTAAACATTTTTTTATCATAAATAGGTCTTGACTTTTGTTAAATGTTTTTTCTGCATATATTGATGTGATCATATTTTTCCTCTTTTTAGTCTGTAATTGTGTAAATTATATTGACTGATTTTTGAGTATTAAACCAGCCATGGAATCCTTGGAATAAACCTTGCCTTGTCATGATGTTTTTTAATGTAAGTTTAGAGAAAAAAATATTCGTAGAATACGTGCATTGTTAGCAGGAAAAAATCTCTCTGTTCTGGTATAAACCGAAAACTGCTGAGAAGCAACCTTCTCCTCCTTGAAGTCACACAGAGCAGGGTAACGGGAGACAGGACTCTCTAAGACAAGAAGGCAAGGTGCTACACCCCTTTCCTGCCTGAAGTGGAAATAGCTGAAACAGAGGCAGCCTTACCTGACCTCATCCATCTCCTGCACAAGGCAGATTTCTACCACTGTGTCCTGAAGATGCCATCCTCTGGTTATTCAATTAAACACCAATCTTGGTAGTGCTGTGAAGGGACTTTGCAGATGGATTTATGGGACAAGGAGCATGGATGGCCTTTAGGAAGAGGGGATGGTACCTGGCAAACAGCCGGCAGAAAAACTTGGAGTCAGCCCTACAACCCATGGACTGAAGTTCTGCCAACAACCTGAATGGGTCTGGAAGCACACTCATCCCCTAGTCTTCCCGAAGAGAATACAGTCTCGCTGATACGGGATTTTGGAGACTCAGCTCAGAGAAGTAGCTGAGCCACACTGTGCCTGGATTTCTGATTTATGGAACTGTGACGTAATAAATAGGTGCTATTTTAAGGCACCAAATTTGCAGCACTTTGTTATGGCAGCTTTAGGAAAGTAATCCCTTCATTTTTGAGGACCTTCTATGTGTCTGGGGCTGCTGGGTGCTAAAGACATAGAGATGAGAAAGATAATTGCTTTCTCCGGGAGCTCACAGACTAGAGGGAGAATCTGACACCAAACAAAACATTGAAGTATTATGAAAATATGCTACAAGGGAAACTATCTCCTGTTTGCAAAGAACAACAAAGAATTCTGGATAACTTGAAGCAACCAAAAAAAGGGGGGGATGGGGTTGTAGGGAGGGGAAAGAAATAGAGAGAGGGTGTGAGCATGTTTTCAATTTTAAGAAGGAAGGTACTGAAGGTTCTAGTAAATTAAGGAAACTTAAAAGATGTCAGATTTGGGGAAGGAAGATCCACGTAGTCCTAGGACCCCCAATAATAAATGTTTGTAGACTTATTGCTGCTTGCCATGGTTCAGTGTCCACACTTCTTGTTCTTCATTTCTCTTTCCCCCAAGTTCCAAATTAAGAGGAGAAGAGAATATGGCCTAGTTTGAGTCAGGATCAAATGGCTGTGGCCAGGAGACAAGTCCTGTGTGTGTGTGTGTCTATCTCTATCTATTATCTCTCTCTCTCTCTCTCTATCTATCTATCAATCATCTATCTATTTATCTATCTATCTATTGTCTATCAATAGAGAAGGAGAAGAGAGAGAGAAAATTATATTAACACCTTGTCTCGTATAATTTTGGAGGCTGGCGTGTCCAAAATCTGCACTATAGTCTGCAGGCTGGAGACCCAGGGAAGAGGGGATGTTGAAGGTTAAGTGTAAACACAGTTGGGAGGCAGAATTCCCTTTCCCTTGGAGAACCTTTGACTTTTTCTCTTAGGGCCTTCAGCTGATTAGATGAGACTCCCCTGCACTATGAGAGATAATCTGCTTTACTCAATGGGCACTGGTTTAAATGTTAATCTCATTTAAATATCTTCTCATATTCTCATTTAAAATACCTTCACAGTGACTTTTAGACTGGTGGTGTTTGACCAAGTAACTGGGCACCCTGGTCCAGCTAATTTGATCCATAAAACTAGCCATCACATCCTATGGTACACATGACTCTGGGGGTCTACCTCTCTGAGTAAGGGTCTCATCTCCAGAAGGAGTGGTGTTATGAGCCCCAAAGCTAGTCCGACAGGTTCATACAAGGCTCTGACTAGCCAACAGCCTCATTTTCCTTACCCCTAAAATGAAGTTGGAAATACCCACAGGGCTTTGTCCCATTAACAAAGAATTACAAGGCTAAAGTGATGGTCTTAACTATTAAGTTAGATGCATATGTGAGGTTGTCATTATGCATTTTGAATTGAAACTCAAGGAAAGTTAGTAAACTAGATTTTGTGCTTACTACTTCAAATGAGTAATTTCTAAGTGAGATATAAGAAACCCCAGAGCCTCTCAATGATTTCAAATGCTTCCAGGAACTCCTCAAAGCAACATTATAGTGTGTACACTTCAGATTGAGAAATGAAATCTCTGTAACCCTCCCTAATAGGAGAAGGCATGGGTCGCTGAACTGTGTGTGGGGTCAGTGTGTCCCAGCCCAAGGTGACAGAGGATCATTGTCTTGAAGGACAAAAGGGGGAACAAACCTAAACAAAGTTACAGGATGAACCCGGGATCTTTGTGACCAAAAGAACAAGAGACTTTCATTTTCTCTCAGGCTTTCTAATCTTCGCCTAATGAAATGTCAGTGTTGTGTGTCCTGGTTTTATTTTGCCAAAACTATCAGAGACCTTAATGAGTCTCATAAACTGTGCAGAGCTCTCACACCGCACAATCAGCCCTTGCTTCATAGTAGGGTTGGGTGCTAACCTTCATATATATATATATATTAATATATATATATGGAGGTAATATATTTATATTATATATAATAATATATCTTTAATATATATAATAATATATATTTAATATATTAAATGTATATATTTAAGATTTTATTTATTTATTTGAGAGAGAATGAGAGCGAGGAAACATGAGAGGGGGAAGGACAGAGTGAGAAACAGTCCCCCTGCTGAGCAGGGAGCCCTATGCTTGACTCAATCCCCGGACTCTAGGATCATGACTTGAGCTGAAGGCAATTGGTCAACCAACTGAGCCACCCAGGCACCCTATATATTTTTTTTTCAATTAGAATTGATCAAAATTGCAACCTTTTCCCTATTCCTCCCTTCTATCCTTATAATTTCGGGAGAAGGTAACATGGGCAGAATTCCGATCTTTATGTCTCCAAACTTGCCATGGTCGGTATCAGTCTGCCAAGTGTTCATGATCATTTCTGAAGGGTTGCATCAGGCTCATTCTCCAAGCATGGAAGCCCCAACCAGACAGTTGTCAAGGCAACAGAAAATGCACACTGTGAACTACCAAGGAAAGGCCCTTTCTGGCTGCTTACAGTCTGTTCAACGTTAAAGTGAAAACTTAATTTTCAAGCTTGGCAAAAAGATCTCTTTTATGGCTAATTATAAAATGTACCCAACGTTATTAGACTGGGTGATAGATGATTGCCTGCTAAATGTGACATGAAAAATTGAGGCAGTTTTCAAAGCAGAGGGACCTAAATTAAGTGTGCCTAAAGGATCAATTGCTTATTTTTTTCATTCTGTCTGACCTGAACAGAACACTGTGTGCGTGTGTTTGTGTGTGCCTGTGTGTGTGTGTGTGTGTGTGTGTGTGTGTGTGTGTGTGTAGGAGCTTCCAAACTCATATTTCCTTGAGTTACATCATACTTTTTGCTTCCAAATGCATTCCAAAGAAGGTAGGAGTTACCCCTCCCATATTTAGATGTTTTGGGGGAGGAAGACTTTAAATTGAATCCTTGTAGATCAACATTAAGAATTTTAAGTTACTCCCAGCAGGTGAGATTATAAAATCAGAATTTGCATGCTAATTTCAGATGGTTAAGCAATATTGTATCTTCTCCTTTTTTATTCCTGCTGTAATTCTCTTCCCACATTCTTGCTTGTCAACAAACTCCAAATCAACACTAACATGTTAATTTGATAAAAGATGTGGTGACTCAGGTCCCAAAGGGTCAGGGCAAAAACCCTGATCTACTAATCCACTGTCTTAGTTAATGTGTTCCTTTGAAAACAAACTGTCTTTAAATCTGACCTTATATGGTGGCCAGTCTGAGAGTGACCGGGAATTCAGTGAATTAGGCTGTGGGATGAGGTGATAGGAACTTTCATCTTTTCTTTCTTGGGTGAGCCCTCACTCCTGGTAAACAGGCCAGACTTGAACTGAGGGTGACACAATCAGCTACCTTTCCTTGGGCTCTCACCTTGGGGAAAGATAAACAGAACTTTCAGCTTTTAGAAAAAGAAATGAGATTTACCTGAGGGAGAGGTAAGATCTTTTCACTCTTGTAGACCCCGCCGATTGACTATCGAAAACTATAGGGTTTGTTGTCCTTGCACAGGTACAGAAGGCTATTGAGACTGATCTCCTGGGAGGTGAAACTGTCATGGAAACTAGTTATGCATGAGCCTGTAATGTATAGCATATTTTCCCATACATAAGATAGCCACATGTCTCTCCTTAGCCTGAAATGTTCCTGGCGCTGTGTCTTATACGCTGGGTGGCATCTCTACAGGCAGAGGGGTGGGAAAGATTTTTATGTGGTAAATAGACCTGTCAATCAGGCCTGTTTGGACAATGCACAGCAACAAACCAGGTTTTTCATTTCCTCCATTGCTTTTTGGGATATTATTATTTCTCTTTATAGCCTTTCCATGAGTGTTTAAATAGGTGCTAAATGTAATTGTTCAAGATATTAGAATTAGAGTTTCACAGAGGACTGAGGCTAATTAACTCTTGACATAAATTCCTTTCCTCTTTTCTAGTCTGGCATGGAGGAAGTGGAAATTAGAGGGGAGAACGGCCTCAAATAAATAGGTGAATTGATGGGCACCTGGGTGGCTCAGTGGGTTAAAGCCTCTACTCAGGTCATGTCATGATCCCAGGGTCCTGGGATTGAGCCCTGCATTGGGCTCTCTGCTCAACAGGGAAACTGCTTCCTCCTCCTCCTCTCTCTCTCTCTCTCTCTCTGTCTGCCTCTCTGCCTGCTTGTGATCACTGTCTGCCAAATAAGTAAATAAAATCTTTCAAAAGGTGAATTGAAAAGAAATGGCTGAAGTCTCTTCCCTAGTAACGAGCTTAATGAAATCATATAGAAAATGCAGGGCAAGTATGGACTCCCTCTAGGAGTGGATCAGTAGCTTGCATCAATTCCTCAAATAGGTCCTTGGCCCCCAAAAGATTAAAGATGAGCACAACCCAAGAGTTTGTAAAATATGCAAATGGACTAGAATGCCACCAAAGAGCACTGTGTCAAGGGAAGTTCTGTCTGCAAGCAATACACTGGAGAGAGCTGTCCCAACCCCAGTGAGCCACACAGGAGGGAGTGCAGGGCACACTGGAAGTCCTTGTCCCTTAAGCTGGGTGCCCAGAATGGCTGTTCCCAACTCTGAGTGAGTGTCTTCTCTCCAATTTCCCGTCAGCGCTCTACTTCAGTATTTTACTGCAGCAACCAAGGAAATAACATGAATAGAGGGCTTGTGAACTCTGAAATGCTTGACAAATGTTTGCTTATCATCTATAAAGGGAGATTTGGCATCATAGTTTCATGCCACAATCGGTTCTGCCTGTCACCATTGGAAATGTCTGTGTCATTCAAAATGCCTGTTAATGCTTCCATTCACTAATCTTTTTGTGAATAAGCTAGTTTATAAAATTAAAACACCCCAGATACTAGGATCTGCTATCCATACGTGCCGATGCTTCCTCCTCATTCAGGGCTGGGTAGCATGCTCCCCAAGAGGCACTGACAGATGTTTGAATGACTCAGAGGGGGGATGCAGAATGTAATCTAGGGGCACTGAAAAGCGATGCAGTCAGCTAGAAAATCGGACTTTACAGGGCAGCTTGAATGATGTTGAAATAGCTGCAGTGGCGGCATGGTTATGTCTCAACATCGCTGTGACAAATCTGACCAGGAAAGAAATCCTGTGTGCAGAAAGCAATGGCAATGGAAATGTCTAATAGGATGGTGGGACATGTTTTGGAAATGATAAAAACAACGAAAAATGCAAAAAAAAAAAATTGTTGTCACCTTTGTAGTGTATTTGAGAAAACTGGGCACATAATTTATATCCTGGATTCCCATTTCAAGTAAAATGCAGTCAGATTGCCAGAACTGAGATTTGAGCCATAGAATTGATAACGGAGTTGCTGGAAGAGTATTCACGGCATTTAGATTTGCAAGGTGAGTGACAAGAAAGAACCCTCTGGTAAATATGTCTAAAATAGCCAGTGGTAATTTAACTTCAAGCAAATTATCCATAAAAGATTATTGAACACACTTTTTTCTAAATAGCAGATTTTACAAGCAATCAGGCAAGGAAAATTAAAAGGATTCTCTTCTTAAATGAGTTAGTGAAGACATAGATTTCATTAGTGATGTCCAATAATAAGCAGATGAAATTACATGTTAGAATGATTGAAGGTAAAACGATCACTCTTCTGCTGTGAAGGCAAAATGAGGAGTGTTCTAATCACAAAAGAAAAATACAAGTAAAGCAACATAAAAACCAATGTGGGGTTGTGTAATGGGCTGGATGTTTGTGTCCTTCCAACATTCATATGCTGAAATCCAAACCCCATAATAATGGGAGGTAATTAAGTGATGAGGGTGGTGACCTCCTATATGGGATCATATGTATCTGCCCTTACAAACAGACCCCAGAGAGTGCCCTTTACCCAGACACAGCAGGAAAGTGCTCTCACCAGCCCTTGACCATGCTGGTGCTCTGATCTTGGACTTCATTCTCCAGAGGTGTAAGCAGTAATATCTGCTGTTGATAAGACATCCAGTGTATGGTTCTCTGTTATAGCAGCCTGAACAGACGACGGCAGGTTGGAAGTCAAAACTCAGCTTTTCTGCATCCCAGCCCTGGCATTCAGTGGCTGTGAGGTGTATGCCTGGTGCTTCTCAGGGCTGTGCCCGGCTCCAATTCTACAAAAGAATGCATACAATTTCCGCTGTCTGATGGGTAAGAGAACAAAGATAAAGTGAGATCACTGTACAAAAGCACTCTGTAAACTAAACGTTATATAAGTAATTCATCCATTCTTTGGATATTACCTTGAAATTGGAAAAAAAAAAGTCTACAAGGAAATTTTCTCTGTTTATCACCACTACCTCCTACCCTTATAGAAAAACATTTTCATGAGCCGTCTCGTTCAGAGTTAAAAACAGAGGACAGGAGAATAATTATTCAACCATAATTGATGTCAAGCTAAGTGGGAAAATCTCTTAATTTTCTGGAGCCTAAATGTCCTTGGTTATGAAACCCAAATGACAAAATGCAGTGTTTTGTAAACTCTAATGCTTAATACAAATGTATTTATTTGAATTCCTCTCTTACTCACTAGAACACATTTCTTTTTTCTTTTTTCTTTTTTTGCTGCTGGTGTATTTTTACTCCAGTAAGCTTAAAAAAATTAAAATGCATTATTCCTGGATTCAGATACCTCCCTGGGAATTTTTATAAGAATACAGCATTAAATACATATAACATACAAAATAAATGTTAATTGATGATTTATGTTATTGGTAAGGTGTCTAGTTAATAGCAAATTATTAGTAATTAGTATTTGGGAGAGTCAAAGTCATGTCCAGATTTTCAACTGCTCAGGGTACTGGTGTCCCTGAACCCTGCATAGTTCAAAGATCAACTGTACATTGAAATATGTATTTGCATTTCCTTCCTGATAAAACACCTCAGTTGGTTTAGTCACTCCCTAACCATTTATCTCATGAGCCTGCATCTCAACCTTCTCTCACCTCTTGCCTTGGGAACTTTAGCTCCATTCCCAACTAAGCCAAAAATAATATCTAATTTTCAGTCCATTAAAGTAATGCCTGGTGGATCAAAACCCATCTCGAGATTCTCCATGCTGAGAAAGCTTATTTCAAGGTCTTTAGAAGAGTCATGAGAATGCATTTGGTTAATAATTGTAACTCTTCATATTCACAGAATGCTGCAATTAAAGAGTGCTTCCTAATATGTACATGTCCTCACTGATTTTCACTTGTATAAGGAAGAAGGTAACATCTGTCATGAGGCTTTTTACATGCATCCTTTCATCAGTTATAAAAGAATGCCACCAATGTTTTTTTTTCCCCATTTTATTTATTTTTTCAGCGTAACAGTATTCATTCTTTTTGCACAACACCCAGTGCTCCATGCAAAACGTGCCCTCCCCATTACCCACCACCTGTTCCCCCAACCTCCCACCCCTGACCCTTCAAAACCCTCAGGTTGCCCCAACCTCCCACCCCTGACCCTTCAAAACCCTCAGGTTGTTTTTCAGAGTCCATAGTCTCTTATGGTTCGCCTCCCCTCCCCAATGTCCATAGCCTGCTCCCCCTCTCCCAATCCCACCTCCCCCCAGCAACCCCCAGTCTGTTTTGTGAGATTAAGATTCATTTATGGTTTGTCTCCCTCCCAATCCCATCTTGTTTCATTTATTCTTCTCCTATCCCCCTGCCCCCCCCATGTTGCTTCTCCATGTCCTCATAGCAGGGAGATCATATGATAGTTGTCTTTCTCCGATTGACTTATTTCACTAAGCATGATACGCTCTAGTTCCATCCACGTCGTCGCAAATGGCAAGATTTCATTTCTTTTGATGGCTGCATAGTATTCCATTGTGTATATATACCACATCTTCTTTATCCATTCATCTGTTGATGGACATCTAGGTTCTTTCCATAGTCTGGCTATTGTAGACATTGCTGCTATAAACATTCGGGTACACGTGCCCCTTCGGATCACTATGTTTGTATCTTTAGGGTAAATACCCAGTAGTGCAATTGCTGGGTCATAGGGTAGTTCTATTTTCAACATTTTGAGGAACCTCCATGCTGTTTTCCAGAGTGGTTAATGCCACCAATGTTTAAAAGAGGTAAAGTCCAGGTGCGCCTGGATGGCTCAGTGGTTCAAGCCGCTGCCTTCGGCTCGGGTCGTGATCTCAGGGTACTGGGATCGAGTCCCACGTGGGGCTCTCTGCTCTGAAGGGAGCCTGCTTCCCTCTCACTCTCTCTGCCTGCCTCTTTGCCTACTTGTGATCTCTGTCTGTCAAATAAATAAATAAAAATTCTTTAAAAAAAAAAAAAAGAGGTAAAGTCCGGTATTTCTTGGCTACGAAGCAGGAGAGCTTTCTATCAGACAGTACCCATTTCTTTTTTTTTTAAAGATTTTATTTATTTATTTGACAGAGAGAGATCACAGGCAGAGAGGCAGGCAGAGAGAGTGAGAGGGAAGCAGGCTCCCTGCCAAGCAGAGAGCCCGATGCGGGACTCGATCTCAGGACCCTGAGGTCATGACCTGAGCCGAAGGCAGAGGCTTTAACCCACTGAGCCACCCAGGCGCCCAGACAGTACCCATTTCTATCAAAACCCAGGACTTCTGCTTTCAAGATATTCTTTAGTTTCCTGCACTTTGACTATGATAAGCCTAGCTATGTTTGTGACTTATTCTGCTCTGTGTTCTCTGAGTTTCCTGGATCTGTAATTTTGTACTTTATATTATGTTTGGAAAATTCTTGGCCATTGTTTTTTCAAATATTCCTTCCCCACCATCTTTTCTTCTCCTTCCAATATTCTCATTATATGTATGTTATGTTTTTTTTGAAAATGTCCCACAGTTCTTGAATGCTCTGTTACATTTTTCTACTCTTTTTGTCTTCGCATTTTGCTTTGGAAAGATGTTACTGATCTATCTTCAAGCTCAGTAACTCTTTCCTCGGCTATGCCAGGTCTACTACTGAGGCTATCAGAGGCATTCTTCATTTTTGTTAGCGTTTTTGATTTCTAGCATTTCCTTCTGATTCTTTCTTAGAGCTCCCATCTCTCTACCTATATTACTCATCTGTTTTTGCATACTGTCTACTTTCTCCATGAGGACCTTTGACATATTAAACAGTTATTTTAAGTTCCCTGTCTAACAATCCCAACGTATTATCATTTCTGAGTCTAGTTCTGATGCTTGTTTTTTTTTCTTCAGACCATGTTTTTCCTGTCTTTTGGCATGTCTTGTAATTTTTTTGCTGAAAGTCAAACATGTTGTATTAGATAATAAGAACTAAGGCAAATAGATATTTAGTATGAAAAGATAGGTCATCTGGCTGGGAGTTTCACTGAAACTGCATCTGCAGTATTATAGGTGCCAGAGGTCTCCAGTTCCTCCAGTGTCTCTGTTTCTGTCTCTGCGCTTGACATGGGCCTCCGTAAGTACTCCTCTTCATGGAGAGGGCAGGTCAGCTCTCTGAGCTGGACTCCACGGTGATCGTGCTGGAGTCCTTTGATGTGCTGATCATATATAGAGGAGGAGAAAACTTTCTACAGTCTCTTGAATTAATCTGATTCTCTTAATGTATCTGTGTCATGGAGTTGTGATTTCCACAAGCATTTCCTCTACTGGTATTTTCTCCCGGCCCCTACTCTTTTCTGACTGCAACTTTCCCAATCTTTTTCCTTGGAATCATAATCCATGTTGATTATGCTTGGTTTTTATCCCATAAACAAGTACACAGGAAGTTCGGAGTCTGCTGTCATGGGAGAAATGTCCTTTCCTTGGATTGGTTATGGTTCTCTAGTCAAGTCTTTTCTGATGGAACAAAAGCTTTTTTTATGGACACATTTCACATTTCACAAAGATTACTCTTCTCTTCCTCCCAGAGCCATGAGTGGCTCCCTCACATCTGCATCTTGAGAACTTGAGTTTCCTGAAGGTAAAGCCCATGAAAAAACGTCCCCACGCCCGCCCAAGACTGCGGACCTCCATGGCTTCTCACTCATGTGAATCCATGCTCAGTCCTGAGCCCATCAAAGTTACCATTTGAGCGTTTCTACCAGTGTATGTCTCCAGTAGTTTTGCTCCAAGTAAACAGGCCTAGCCTATTTCTTTCAAGATTTTGGGTTGACAGTTTGCCTTGCAACGTCAACTCTCTCATGAACCCAAGAAATGTCATTGATTTTCCAAGAAAGAGTTCAGCTTCTTGTTGCGAGGATAGAATGATTTTCAAGCTTGTTATGTGTCTGAACTGAAACCAGAAGTTCTAAATCTTTCCCTTTACCTGAGAGCCTTCACCAGATTCTAAGAAAGAAAATGGAAGGTCTACAAAATAATCCAGCATCTACTCATTGCAAATTTGTGCCTTAGCAAAGAAGAAGGAAATGCCAACATATTAATTTCTTTATATGTCTGTGTTTTATAGAGGAAGTCCAGTCAGAAAGCTGCTGAAATAGTTTGGGGGCAAAAAACTTTAGGTGTACCATATTAAAAGAGGAAAACAATCTATCCATCCCAGTATCCCAACTGACTGCTGATCGAGGGCACTTTGTGCGGGAGTAAAACCAACCGAGATTAGAACAAATGTAGTGGCAGATCTATTGTCCACAAAATCATAAGGTCCCTTAAAATCACAGCAGCATAGCATGTCAGAACTAGGAGGAGGATAGAAACTGCTCCTTCATGTTGTTGTTTAAATTCTGTAGACTTTCATGCAGGTGTAAAATGTCTTAACAATATAACATGAGTGCTAATGGGAAAAAAAGTCAAGCGACATCTACTTTTCTCCTATCTTATCATCAAGGCATTTTCGAACACATCACAAAGCTGTGTCCATTGTAAACCTGCTGTGACCTCCGTCCCCTCTCCATTCCACGTGAGTCAGTGTCAGAAAAAGGAATGAGGAAGATGTTTATGCTCTTCTCTCTCATTGGTTCAAATGAAGAGAAAGACTGGAACAAGATAGACAGAAAGAGGGATGAGGCACAGCCAGAATAATAAACCTAAGGCCACAAGTGCGTAATAAGAAAATATTTATGCAAGACTTCAGATTCTTCAACATGAGTCATCTGAGGATATTCCTGGAAATGGTATTTTTGTTTTGTTTGCCTGGAATGTTATATAACTTGTCGTATGTTTGGTCGTCTTAGTCTTAGATGTCAGAATAGGAAGCAATGCAAAAGTCAATCTTGTTTAACATTCTTCAGGCTGTACTTGAATCCTTTGGATTGTCAAGGACCTGGTGACCTCTGCTGAGCTCCCAGCTCCACAGGGGGCATTAATTCCCAACCAACTTACTTTATGTTCCAGAGCATTGGTTGTTAGAAAGTTCTTTCTCTTGCTAAACCCAATAAGTCCATAAATTGATCTTCAATATTGTACCAAATAAATATCCTTGACAACTGAGCAATTAGCCCATCTATGAATTTTGTACTTACTGGACACAGTTTTTTGAGACAAAATCTTGGATGAAATTTGATAATCCTTTCTTTCATTTTCAGGAATCTCAAAATAGATGAATCAAAATGCCTAGCCTCAATGATTTAAGGAGTTCACTAAACTGACCTATAAATAAAGCAGCTGAAAGAAGTTTGGAACATAGCACATAGAAATGTCTTTATTTATCTCCCAAGATTGAATGATCACATGTCCCTGAGAGGCCCAGTTTGTGCAGATTAAAGACCACTTTCTCATCTAGAATGGTAAGTGAGTATTAATTGCAGGAAAGCGGAGAGTTACATTAAAGGAAGCATTTCCAATCCTAACTATTAAGATACACATGAAAATTGACAGCTGTGGCTATGCTAAGTGAGAGCATAATAGACTAGATACTACACAGAGAATGTCACATTCAGTTGTGATAGGTGAGACAGAAATTAGTTTCTAGAATATTCTTTATTTTCAGAAAGACGTTGGACCTTGAATTGGAAGAACATGGAAAAATTAAAAGGCATGGAGAATTTATTATATTGAAAGTGATTGCAGGTGGGTGGTTTTTTCTAATCTCAACTAAAGTTTGGGCCCATTGGGAAGAAGGCAGCATGCTGGTGGCAGAAGGAGGGACATGGAGAGAGGAAGGCATGGAAAATATGGATCCAAGGGAAAATGGCCCTGGGAAGCAAGGCAGAGTTTTTTTTTTTAATTTTATTATTATTTTTCTTAATTTTTTATTTGAGTAGAGCTGTTACACAATGTTACATTGGCTTCAGTTGTACAACATACTGATTCAACTTCTCCATATTTTATGTTCACCACAAGTGTAGATCTTGATCTCCTCCAGTTGGGAACAACTGTGAGCAGGAACAGCAGTAGAGATAGAGTGGGCTCCAGCTCCTGGAATCTGCAAGGAGCATTGGGGGAAGAGTTTATAATCTCAGCACCTGAGCTCTGTATATAAACAAAATGCAAACACCAGCTGAGCACCAAGTGATAAGACAACCACAAGGACAAAGGAAAAGAGACAATCGCCAATTTACAATGCAACGTCATTAACTAAAAAAGTTCAGAATCTGCAGGAGGATCTTGCTCTGGCACATTTCCAGAATCTAAGTTGATTGATCCTTAAAACTAAAAGGTGAGTCATTTTGTTTAATGTGTTAAATGTGGGAGGGATAATAATGTCTTAGTGATGATTCAAATTAAAACGTTCTTGTCATAAAGAAGGATCATCTTTGAAGAAAATAATGATTAGAGAGCCACAGGTAGTAATTACTTTTCTGAGAAAAAGTGATGATTCCATCTGTAAAATCTTTCATCCTTATAGAATTTTTTTTTTTTAAGGGGGGAGGATGGGAGTTATTGTTTAATGGCTACAGTTGCAGTTTCAGAAGATGAAAAATGTTCTGGAGATGGGTGACAGATGATGATTGCACAATAATGTGAATGTACTTGATGCCATAGAACTGTACACTTAAAAATAATTAAAACCGTAAATGTTAGGTTATATATGTTTTACCACAATTTAAAAGATAAAAGTAAAGGAATGGGTACTTCTACATGCTATAACATAAACAAACCCTGAAAACATTACCTAAGTGAAAGACACCAGATACATAATATGATGGATCTTATGATTCCATTAACATGGAGATATTTTCAAATTAACTGTGGTAGTAGTTGCACATATCTGTGAATACACTAAAATACACTAAAAACAATTGAAATGTACACTTTAAATGGGTGAATTGTTTAGTATGTGCATTATATCTCAATAAAGCTATTAAAATTTAACTGATTTTAAATCTAGGATCACATTTATTTAAACTTCTGAAAACCTTAAGTGACATCCCATAAATTCTGAAATCACATTCTGGTGACATATTGGGAAAAAGCATATAAGTCAAAGGACTGGGGTTTAGAACCGCTGGCAAGAAAGATCAGATGGTCTGTGACTGGGCATGGTGGCTTTCCAGTCATCATGGCAAGGACAAAGGCAAGATTATAAAACACACTAGGTTGAAACTGATCAGAGACCTTTATTATGGTCCTCATCATTCATTAGGCAACCTACACAAATCAATTTCTTTTCCTCTGCCTCAACAGAGGCTGCATCCAAGCCTGAAATGGAAGACATAGTAGTGGAAGACCTTGTAAAGAAAAGCTAACAGGTGAGATCTCTGCTTATCCCAGTTTAGATGATGGTAGAACAGGAAAAGCATGTAAGTACAATATTCCAAATAGTCTGTTCTTCAAGGCAGAGGCCTGCAGGAGAGGGGCTGGCCAGAGGCTGCAGGTGAAAGCTCACAAAACTGCCGAGCTCAGCCATCAATCCAAAGTTCCTTCCAAAAAAGCAAATTCATCCACAGCTTCTATTGCATTATCCAAATCTCTCCTCTGGAGGGTTTTCCTCTTTCCTTGTTGAGCACAGCAGTAGGCATCTTTTGCAATGGTCTCCACAAACAGTTCCGCGGCTCGTGCCAGAATGAAGATGGCTTCCTGTCCCGCGAGGGTTACATCGGGGTCTGCCTTCACCAAAGCCTTCACTCGCGCTAAAGGCAGCCTGGAGAGAGGAGCCCCGGCCGCGCTCCTCGGGGCTTGGGGCTGCGTAGCAGCCGCCTCCCCGCTGGGCCCCTCCTCCTCCCGGGGCGTCCCGCTCCCAGCCGCCGCCGCCATCCGGGCCCGATTTGGCATAGCCCCACAGCATTTCCTTAAGCTCACTTTTGATTGGACAAAGCTAAAGAAGGCTGTCCTTATTGAGTCATTTGCTTTAACAAATTGGCATCTAGAAAATTTGTAAGCAACTTGTAACAAAACCTAACAGAATTTTAGTTGAGCTGTTTTTAAAATAAGATTTCTCTATCTTAGAATTTTCAACAGCAGCTTACCTCCTTTATAGACAGACCAAAAAAAGGAAAGTTCTTGGTGCCTTCCCTTGGGGGAAAAATGCCTTAATTTTGAATATGTAAGAAAAAGAGTGTTATGAATATTTTATCTTATCACAGATACATATAGCTATTACTTGGCTTCTTTGTGAACTTCACAGCTGGAGTTACAGACTGATGATCATGTCATGTACCGTCCTAATCTCCATGGCAGTTGTCCACATGAGTTATTTAACTGAAAAATATATTCAGACTCTCGAATACGTTATGTATGTGTTCATTCTTTTAGTCTTCAAGGGTAAGGCAAAGCTCAATGCCAATTAGTCTTGAAGCTTCTTAGAGGGGTGAACAGGGGCAGGAACTACTCTTGTTTCTCACAGGGCTGAGCTTATTATAAGAACTAAATTAAAATCAAAACAGGGGTCCATGGGTAGCTCAGTCATTTAAACATCTGGTTCTCGATTTTGGCTCAGGTCCTGATCTCAGGGTTTTGAGATGGAGCCCCGCATCAGGCTCCACACTCAGCATGGAGTCTGTTTGAGATTCTCTCTTCCTTGCCCTCTGCCCCTCCCCTCCTCAGCAGAATCTTAAAGAATTAAAAGCAAAATAATAGGTTGTAGAAAATTAATCTCTAATTTTTTTAAAGATTTTGTTTATTTGAGAGAGAGAGAACACGAGTGAGAGAGCACATGCAGGGGCAGCAGCAGAGAGAGAGGGAGAAGCAGATTTCCCAATGAACAGGAAGCCCACTGTGGGGCTCTATCTCGGGCCTCTTAAATCATGATCTGAGCTGAAGGCAGGTGCTTAACCATCTGAATCACTCAGGCATCCCTTATCTCTAATTTCTAACCTAGTTGTTGAGCAAATTATTTGAGGGTTAGTGGTCTCTCCTATCCAATGTTGATAGAGTAGTTACTTAACTGTACCCCCATCATAAATAAAAGCAAGCATTTATGGTATGCTCTTTCAAATTAAAAGGCAGAAGGCAGAACCCCCCACTCCAAACATGCACACATGAGTGCACACACACACACAGACTCTGAAAACCAGCAACCTGAATCTGAATCTCTTCAAAAGGCATATGGGACGATGAAGATTTTAAGAGTCACCTATGACCCTTACCTATAACAAAACAAGGAGATAAAGGGTAATATAAACTATAAATGTAATAGGGAAAGCATTCTGAACGGCAGAGCCAGACTCAGAACTCAGGCTGCAACAGAGAGAGGCAAGGGTTGAATGTCAGAAAAAGATCACAGTGCAGGTGAGATGCTGGTGGAGGAGGGAAACATTTCTTCACCTCTTAGGGTGCCTGGCTGAGTCAAAAAATTAAACTGACAGAGGCAGCTTAACAGAGAAAAGAACACTGTTCTTTAATGTAAGTTGGAAATCACAGAGCAGCCTTCGAAAGAAATAAAAGGCGAAGGAAACAGATCTGTGTATTTTTATTTTAGGTCTGAGGAAGACTGGATGGTCATGGAGGAACATGATAGGTTAAGGAGAATGAAGTCAGTATAGTAAATGGGTGTTGTTTTGTCTTTGGAGATAATGATGTTCCTTTCCTTGGGTACCTTCCAGGTGTGTGGGGGGAGCCTCTGATGTGAGGCCTCTATGACCTCTTTCAGAGAAGAGGGGTGAGGGATGTGGAGGTCAGAGTGACCTTTCTGCATCTGCTTGTTTCTCAAAGTCCTTCAGCTTAAAATATGCAATATGTAATATGCCATATTTGGGAATAGTATGTCCTGTATTTTCCCCATCACGGTGGTGGAATGAGAAGACAACCCCAGGAGAAGAGGGGCTCTCTTGAGTAGGGAGATGTTGAGAATAGGCCTGAGAACTTGAGGATCAGATCACTGGCTAATGTGGGATTAAAATGCCTCTGGACCTCCCCCTGCCTTATGTTTTCTCTCTCTCTCAAATTAATAAATGGAATCTAAAAACAAAAGAAGAAGAAGGAGAAGAAGAAGGAGAAGGAGAAGAAGAAGAAGGAGAAGTAGAAGAAGAAGGAGAAGGAGAAGCATCTTAAAATTCATCAGACGGGAGGTGTGAACCTTCCAGGGGAAAGAGAGCCAACAGTGAGGCCCGAGGAGGAAGGAAAGAAATGTGGCAAAAGGCTATGTTACAGGAAGAAAAGACTATTTCTCATCACAAGGCACTTTGATGACCCTGCAAATTAGAACACAATGAAGAAGCAGACCCCACTTCCATGTGGGAGGGGAGGAAAGGAAAGAAAAATACTTAAATGTTATAAGGAGTGGGCTAAAAAGAAATGAAGAAGAGTATAAGACACTGCAGAAAAACACATAACAGATTTGAATAATAAGGAAGATACTCGTTGTTCAGGGATACAACAGTATAACATAAATCTGCCCATTCTTCTGAATCAGTATGCAAACGGAATACAATCAAAATAAAAATACCAATGAGTTTGGTTTATTTTTCCCTTGGGCTAGATATTTGATTCTAAAATTCATATAGATTCCTTAAAAATATGTAATAATAGCCAAGGAAACTTGGAAAAGAAAGTGAAGGGGTTTTCACCCAATAAAAAGTATTATAATATTCCATCAAGCTTCTGCAGTTAGAGCAATGTGGAAATGCTCCATGAGCATACAGACCAGTGGGACAGAGTAGAAAGTCCAGAAATAGATTGATTGATTGATTGATTGATTGATTTTAAAGATTTTATTTATTTATTTGACAGACAGAGGTCACAAGAGTAGGCAGAGAGGCAATCAGAGAGAGAGGAGGAAGCAGGCTCCATGCTGAGCAGAGAGCCCAACTTGGGACTCGATCCCAGGTCCCTGAGATCATGACCTGAGCTGAAGGCAGAGGCTTTAACCCACTGAGCCACCCAGGCACCTCAGAAATAGATTTAACTATATGGAACACTTGTATGTGATAACAGATGAATCTCAAATTATTGGGGAAATTATGAACTTTCTCAGAAATGCTGTTAAGACACTTAGACTCACTGATGAAAAAGTAAAATTGGATTTATACTTCACATAAGAAGAAACCCCAAATGATCAGTGATCTAAAGGTAACATTGAAACCATGTACATGCTCAAATAGAACATAATCTTGGAGGGAGGAAAAACTCAAAATCCAGATACCATAAAAGATTGATAAAATCAACTCTGTTTCCATATGGGTGTAAGCATGTGTTTCAGTGTAGTGAATAGAACAGAAGGAACCATCAAAGCTAAAATAAAATAATATGCTTAAGAATTTAAGTGTGTTAATCAAAATACTTCACCTATTTTCAGGTGAATAAAAACAGAGCAATATCCAGATGGAACTTTGTGAAATTTAGAAATCTAGGGCAAAAGGAATATCCTCCAATTATTCAGGCAGAAAAAGTCAATTTACCTAAAATAAAGTAAAATAATCTTTGTCTCAGACTATCCATAGTAACGAACATCAGATATGAACAAAAGTGTCATTTACAGAGATTTAAAGGGGAAAGGTTGTAACCAGGAGTCTAGACTAATCAAGTTTTCCTTCATCTGTAAAGGCAAAAACAAATAGTCAAGGCTTTAGAAAGTAGTTCATTTCCATGATGTGTCTTTCCTTAATGACAAAATAAAACAACAAACCCCCATGCTGAATATGTATAGCATCAAAGCAAAGCAAAAATCTTGAGAATGTGGGAATTACAGCAGATAAATTAGAGAACATTCAGACATTTTTTAAAAAATGTAATTGGTATTGAAAAAATAGTTGAAAACATAGTGCTTATGTTTTTTAAATGTTCCTGAAAGTCAAAGTGGCCCCTTTCTCTCCATCCCCACCTTTAAATTACAGATTATTGGCAACAAAAACTAAGAATTAGATGGAGGAGAAGAACAAGGGAATGCAAAGCTGCTAATTTTCTAATTTTACATCAAGAAGTACAAAGAGAAAGAATTTTTGGCAACAGTAATGAAATAAATGTTATTGCAAGTGCATGTTTTAAGATTCAAAAGAACTTATCAGATAATTAAAAGTATAGTATGCACCCTTGTATATTGTATACATCATTGTTAGATATAAAAAGGTATTAAAATAGTCAACTTATTTAAAAAAAGAGAGAGAGAGAACAAGAAGAAAAGAGCAGGCCAACAGGAAAACAAAGATATAAAATGCTAGCTCTCTAACGTTGATTGATTACTTTAAACCGGGGAGGTAGGGTTGGGAGAGGGGGAGAGGGGTTATGGACATTGGGGAGGGTATGTGCTATGGCGAGTGCTGTGAAGTGTGTAAACCTGGTGACTCACAGACCTGTACCCCTGGGGATAAAAATACATTATATGTTTATTAAAAAAAAAACCTAATTCATAGGTTAAATTGGGGGATGAATAGGATAATGCTCAAAAAGTACTTAGCAGTGCGTGGTTCATAAAGTTCATGCAATGCTCCTCCTGCTACTGATTATTACTATTGTTATTACTAATCACCATCATTAACAATTAGGTATGGTCATAGATATCACCTACAAAAATAAATTTAAATGGATGAAGTTTGATAAACTGTTTTAACCCTTCTTATTAAAAGAAAAAGATTAATGCTGTAAGTAAAATTTAAAAAGTAAAATAAAAAAAAGAGAACTGAAAGTGAAAGCATGTGAAAAGATACATCAAAGAAACACAAACCAAAGGAAGCACAACAAGAACCCAAGGGGAAGAGCACACCACATTGCCAAGGGGGTCAATGTACATGCACAATGGAAAACTCAGTGAGAGGATCAAGTTGTCATGAAATTTAATGTGCTAAAAGTGTATCTCTAAAATAAATCACATAAAAGCATTGCAAAATACAAGAAATAAGAGAATTTTAAACATGTTATCTTCAAGAATCATAAATCAAAAAGACCAAAATAAAAAGTCTGTAGAGGATTTTAATAATGTAATTAACAAGGTCTAGTTAATATATATTAAACATTCTACCTTACCTTACATATATATAATAGTTAATACATATTAAACATTTTAATGTGGAAATGTTCTTGAAATGTCCTCAGTGCAAAAAAAAAAAAAAGCTGGTTTTATTAAAGCATGAGGAGAGGACCTGTGGTCAGAAAGACCTGCACTGGGGACATGAGGAGTGGCCCATTATATACTTTCAAGTTGGGAGGGAATCAGGGATACCATAATTCTCCAAGGAATTTTGGAAGCGAGGTTTCTAGGACCTTGAGGGAGGTAGCTATTGTTGGGAAAAAGTCATTTATTACTGTCTAATAAAACCTTAGTCATGAGACCCTTCAGATGTGTATCAGTAGGTCATCCATGTTTGGAGGTTGATTGCTAACATAGATCTTGGGGGGTAGAGATTAAAAAAAAAGTTTTCAAAAGAATTGTTACTATGTTCAGACTTAAAGAATTTGGGGTGTGGAGACAATGTTAAACACAGAGTACCTTTTGCCTTTTGGAAAGTGTGGACATTGAGGCCGCTGGCTCCCAGAGGAAGGTCGCTCTCCTTGTTTCAAGGAGTAGTCAATGGGCTGTAAGTAAGGACATTTAATTTTTTCCTTTTGCCTTTGTTACATCAGATTCAATATACCCTTCTAGGTTTTTGGAAAATACTAACTGAAACACATATTTCATATAGTTTATAAGATTTTCATAATATTTTATTCATACATGACAGTCTCTGGCCACAATGTGATAAAAATAAAAATTAATACTGGTAAAACATTTAAAAGAATCCAACTACTTGAGAATAAAAAGCAAACTTTTCAAACATTAGCTCACCAAGAAATGAAAGTTACTCGGTAAAATCATTTATAAATAACCCTGACAAGCTATATGTTAAAATTATGTGCTAAGACAATTCAATGGAAGAAAGACTAGTCTTTTTAACAAATGATGCTGGGACAGCTAGATGTCCACATGAAAAAGAATAAGATTGAAGCCTTTTCACATATTACATAGAAAAAATAGCATGGGTTGGTACCAAAACAGAGGAGCTAAAACTATAAAACACGCAGAAGAAAACCTAAGTGTAAATCTTCATGACTTTAGAGTTGGCAACAATTGCTTAAATAGGACACAAAATCACATGAAACCACAACAGAAATAGATAAACTGGGCATCATCAAAATGAAACACTTCTGTGCTTCAAAGCATACCATCAAGAAAGTGGGGGAAAAAACTCCCACAGAATGGTAGAAAAAATTTACAAATAATAAATCTTATAAAGGACTTTCATTCGGAATGGGTAAAGAAAATTACACACACACACACACACACACACACACACACACACACACACACACAATGGTATGACATTTGCTACAATGTGGATGGACCTTGAGGGAATTTGCTAAGTGAACTAAGTCACACAGAGAAAGACAAATAACGTATGATTTCATATATCATCTAGATAGATAGATAAATATTTCAAACCATTATGTTGTACTCCTAAGACTAATACAATGTTACATGTCAATCATATCTCATTAAAAATGATCAGTAGGGGTACCAAAATATGCCACCCTAAAATATACCTCTTTAGCATAGGGACTATTTTGAACTAAAGGCCACTGAGAACAGGTAGACACAGGAAAAGCTCCAAAAACAGGGTACAGGTTTGTCTTCTGTCAAGGAAATCTGCATTTGTAGAGATGGTTCTCTCTCCTGTACCTGGAAAAGGAGGACACTTAAGAACAAAGAAGGCACCAGCTTAGATGTACAGAGCAAATCTTACTAAGCAGCTCTTGTTTCCCATACTTTTCCTGGTTACTTTCCCACAGATTGCCTCACCTGACCAGAAAATTCCCAAACCCCTTTTCCATATTTAAGCCCAAGATCTGACCACCTCTTTGGGTTACTGAGTGCTCCCACTTGTGCTTAAACTTCTGTGTGTTTTCACGTTCATCTGCATAAAGCTAGTCTAATTCACAGGCCCCGCTGGAGAACCTAGAATAGGTAGGGGAGGAGAATGTTCTCCCTTATATCAGGAAGGGGGAAAGCCGTTGAATTGATAGATGAATACATCTAAAAGCTAGTTACATAAATAAGAGAAACTCAACAACAGACATGCGTTCACTTTTAATTCTTACTATTTTGATTAAATACCTTTGATTCAAATAAAGATACACAAATGTGGGAGTAAAAAAATGATGTGACTACAGATTCAGAGGAAACCACACAAATAAGGATAACCTTAAAATACATATTCTACAAATAAATTTGATATTTTTATGAAAAGCACAATTTTCTGGCCAAGTATAAATTATAAAACTTTACTTAAAAAGAAGAAAACCTGAATTGTCCAATGACTATGCATGCTACTGAAAGGATTTTTCAGAAACTTTTAATCCCTTCAAAATTTTTCAGGTCAAATGGTTCCATACAAAATACTTTCTACTGCATATAATATAGCACAGATGCCTAATCTATAGTTATATTTAAATCTCAATTTATTTTCATGAACTTATATTAACTTCATACAAATGCTTGAGAAAGACAGCACCAAAACCACTCAACTTAAAAAAAAATAGCATATGAGACACTCTCACTTATGAATATAGGTGCAAAAATCCAAAATGAAATTCCAACAAATCAATGTCAGTGCTAAATAAAAATGAGAACATACCACACAATCAAGCAGAATTATTCCAGGAATATATGGACAATTCTGCGCTAGGAAATCTATCAATGTAATGTATCGTACCTGCAGTTGAAAGAAAATCTACACAATTATGCCTACTGAAAATGAATTAAAATGATGATACATTTAAAAAAATCATTAGGCTTTAGTTTTTGCAGCTGTTTTAGGTATGCCAAAAAAAAGAGTGGAAAGTACAGAGAATCCGTATACTCTCTCTTCTTGCAGTCTCCTCTACTAGTAACATCTTACATTAAGGTGGTACATTTGTCATAAGTGATGAGCCAATGTTGATGCATTGTTATTAAGTCAAGTCCATAGTTTATATTAGGACTCACTCCTGGTGCTGTACCATCTATGGGTATGGACAAATGTATAACGGCCCCCTATCCGTCATTACAGCACCCTACAGGAGGTTTCACTGCCCTGAAACTCCCCTGGGCTCCACTTCTGCATCTTTTCCTCCTCCCAAGCCCCTGGTCCATTTACTGTCTCCACAGTTTTGAATTTTCCAGGATGTCATCTCATAGCAAAGAGAAGCAGAATATATGGTCCCAAACATGTGACTGAAGGACTCCAGGATGTGCCACCCTAATATCCACTGCCTTGGTACACAGGATACTTTGAGCTGAAGGCACCGGAAAACAGCAGCGGCAGGAGAGACTCTGATCTCCCTCATCTGCCTTAAGTCAGAGCCTCCAAAAGGAGCTTGGTCATCAGTTTCCTCCTGGGAATGTCTTCAGTCAGTACAGAAGACGAGACTAGAAGTTGGCAAAGCACACAGACAGGCTCTGTCCCAAGCTGTCAGACTCCCCATCGAGTCTTCCCAGGGGCCCTTCTGCTTTCCTAAAACCATTTTCTCTCCCGTAAGAAGCCTCCATTTTCCTTAATAAGAAGGCATTTATTCCTGAGTTCTAAGCCACCTCGGGGAGCTACTCATTTTCCCCATGTATCTTCGATGTATACTTGAGACAGAACTGCTAATAAACTTCTTTTTGTTCTTCTCTTGTGAGTCTGTCTTTCATCACAGGAGTGTCAGCTAAGAACTCAGAAGGGCAGAGGGAAAATTATTTTTCCTTCCCTACAGGAGTAATCATACAGAATGTAGCTTTTCAGATTGGCATTTTTTACTTAGCAACATGTATTTAAGGCTCTTCCAGTCTTTTCATGGTTTATAGTTTGTTTGTGTTTGCAGTTTTAAATAAAGCTGCTGTTATAAATAAACATTCACCTGAAGGTTTTGGTCTGAATGTATATTTTTCAACTCATTTAAGTAAATATCAAGGAGCATGATTACTAGGTCATATAGTAAAAGCATATTTAATTTTGTAAGAAACCACCAAACTGACTTCCAAAGTCACTCTATGATTCTATACTCACACCAGAAATGGATAGGAGTTTCTGTTGCTCCATAGCCCACATCTTGGTGCTGTCAGTGTTTTACATTTTGGCCATTCTAATAGGTGTATTGTGGTATCTCCTTATTTTAATTCGCAATTCCCTAACCATATTGAGCATCTTTTTCACATGCTTATTTGCCACCTGTGTATCTTATTTGGTAAACTATCTGTTCAGCTCTTTCCCCTATTTTTAAATTGTTTGTTTTCTTATGTTGAGTTTTAAGAGTTCTTTGTATATTTTACACCACTCCTCTAATATGTGTTTTGAAGAAACTTTCTTTTAAAAGAAGCTAGTTTGCTCTTTCCCCTAAGAGTCGTTTGAAGATAGAAGTTTCTAATTTTAATGGAATGTACTTATTAATTTTTTCTTTTACTGGTTGGGTCTCTAAATCTAAGAAGTCGTTGCCCCTGGCTGGTTTAGTTGGTACAGCATGAGACTCTTGCTCTCAGTTTTGAGTTCAAGCCCCATGTTGGGTGTAGAAATTACTTCAAAAGAGATCAAGAAGCCATTGCTAAACCCAAGGTCATCTAGGTTTTCCTCCTATCTTAGCTCCTTGGAGTTATATAAAATATGTTTTTTAATTAGAAAAAAAACAGACACTCTGAATAAATCAATGTCCCCACCAGATTATTTAAATAGAGATTTTCCTGATGGGACAACTTGAAACAAGCTTGGTAAAGCTAAGGAAACATACAAGGGGTGGTGAGGCACCTAGAGTTAGCACCCATGGTAAACTATTACCACTCCAGGGGCAGATGGGGAGAGTGAAGAGGTAGTACCGGCACCTAAGCAGTGGCAAAGGGGCTATTACTGTGGATTTCACTTTTGGGCAGGGAGAGAGCCAAGGAAGAAAAACCCTCACCCCTTCTCCTTACCTTCCAATGTCATGTCAGTGACCCTAGCTGGCCGAACCCAATAGAAGACAGCCAGCAAATGAGACCAGGGAGTACAGCCTGCAGAATTTGTCCTCATGAAGCACCGAGCTGAGCAGAGACAGGGGGCAGTCCATGTGGGAGAGGGCACATGAAGAATAAGGAACATGAGCTCCTTGCATGACAAAAAAAAGTATGTAAGTCACTTTGACTATTTTGGACCAAGGTTCACAGCTAAGCTTTAACACTTAGTATCTGTATGACCAAGGTGAGTAAACACTTCCATTTATTTCTGTTTCACTGGAAATAATAACAGCACTGCATTATAAATATTGAAATGACTATAGTAAGTGTCTACTCTATAAAGCATTGGTGAGTACCCAATGTATACTAGCAATTGCTGTAACTATTACTATTTCTTGTGTAGTCATTTTTGTAAGAGGAGAGGAGAGAGAGGCAGCAAAACCAGGAATATAAGCATTATCTCTCAACAGAAGACAAACATGAAATTGACAGCCAAAACCATACCTGACAATGAGATACTAACATGCCCCACTAAAACCAAGAACTAAGGAGGGATGTCTTCTACCATTGTTATCATCTATGTTCTAGAATTATAGCAACCCAGCAAGAGATGTAACACTGGAAAGAGAAGAAAGTTACTTTTTTCTTTTTCTTTTTTTTTACATTTGGACAATGATGATTCTCTATCTAGAAAGATCCCAACACCCAAATTTTCTTTCTTTTTTTTTTTTTTTGGCATCCTTAATTCTCTATTTGTCCAGCCACACCAACACCCAAATTTTCAAAAGTAAGTTGCTAGGCATATAATGAATTTATGAAACATCAGTGGCTTTTCTAAAATTCAGGAAAAAAGTTACATATAATATTTAATGGAAATAAATTCCCTTTTATAATAGTAACACAAAACATGAAATACCTAAATAGACTTACCAAGAATTTTGGAAACAATGTGAAGACACCCCCCAAAAAAATAATAATAATTGCATAAAAAAAGAATGTAGTAAATGAAAATCATTCACTTACAGGGTTAATGTAATAGCATTTAAATTCCCGGTAGGATTTATTCTGAAACATGTTCAAGTAAAATTAAGATTCATCTAGGAGAATAAATTCATGAGTAGAGCTGAGAAAAGATAAAATAGAAACAAAACAAAAATATTGACTTGATATTTGTTCTACTAGATGTAAACACATAGTTTAATATCAATACAATTAAAACGAGGGGTGGTGGTGGTACAGGATAAACACTAGAACAAGGGATGGAGTAGAAATTCCAGGAGCAGAATAAGTACATTAACATGATAAAGTTCACTATGTATTGTGATGCATTACCCCCAAGTAAATACCAGGCAAATTGAAGTCTAAATGTTGACCATCAGCCTTGACAAAAATCCTGGAAGAACACATGGCAGAATGATTTGTGTATCTCAGAATGGAAAAAGACTTTATGGGAATAAAAGCGATACAAAGCAGTCGCTCTGGGCGAACTTGGGTCGGGTCTGTGCCCACACCATTCTCGGTGACTGCTGAATGCCATTTCCTTCCAGGTGCTGAAGGGCGTGGAGTTTCTCTGAGATGCGCCGCGGGAGCGCAGCGATGGAGCCTGACAGGCCTGTTCCGCGGTTCTCGCCATCGTCATCGTCATCATCGCAAACAACGTGAAGCTTTGTAGAGCACGTGCGATGTGCCAGACGTTGCATCGGATACTTTTTTTTAACAAGCCTTAATTCATTAGAGTCTCACAACCAAAATGTGAGGTGGGTGCTGTTGTTGTTGTTAGTCTCTTGCCGTTTTACAGATAAAGAGACGCTTACCGTGATAAATGACTCCTTCCAACAGTAAGACCCGCAGAGGGTAGAGTCTACGGCTTTCAAAGCTTACGCTCTGAATTATCAAGCTGGACGTCATTGTTCTACATCTCTCTGAGTCTTGATTGCCTCATCCATTTAAAATGGGATCTACATGGCAAGTCTGTCTTCAGATAGACAGGAAACATATACATTGCATTTATCACAATAAATGACATATAATGAAACAAAAACGGAGAATTTAAAAAAATTATGAAGAGAACTGATAAGAATACACATAAATCTGGATAAATATTGGTTATATAAATAATAACTTCACTTCATGAGATTGAAAATAGAAAATTAAAGCAGCAACAAAAATAGCACTTTATTAAGTCAAGAACACCTGTTGTAATCTCTAGGGAAAACACTCCCCCTCCAAATTTTAAAGTATAATTAACAAGCTAAGGGAAGAAGAAGTGAAGGTATAAATTATTAAATAAATTTTTAAAAATCTTAAGAAAGGACAGAAAATGTGGAATGGTCAGGGCAAATAAAAGACAAATAGCAAGGCAGTAGATTTAAACTTAAGTTACAGTATATTTAAACAGACTAAGTATTTCAGTTGAAGTATAAAATTCCTCAGACCAGATAATAAAATAAAACAAAGTTGGACATGCTGTTTATAAGATATACACCTTTTATGTGAGTATATCAACAAGCAAAGAATGGGAAAAAATTATGCAAACCCAAAGTTACAAAGTCAGAGATAAAACTAGTTCATTTCAGAGCAATAAAAGTTTCCACTTTAAGATAAAATGTTCTTAAATTTGTTTGCACCTAATAACATAACCTCCAAATATGTAAACTAAAAAAGGACAAGTCTCCAAAGAGAAAAAAAAAAAGTCCAGTCATGGCGGGAGACTATGTAAGTCAGAGTTCTCCAGAGAAACAGAAATAAAAGGATATATATATATATATATATATATATATATATATATTGAGAGATATATATATACATATTTTTAAAGATTTTATTTATTTATTTGACAGAGAGAGAGATCACAAGTAGGCAGAGAGGCAGGCAGAGAGAGAGGAGGAAGCAGGCTCCCTGCGGAGCAGAGAGCCCGATGTGGGGCTCTATCCCAGGACCCTGAGATCATGACCTGAGCCGAAGGCAGCGGCTTAATCCACTGAGCCAGCCAGGCGCCCCGAGAGATATATTTTAAGGTTGTGGCTCACATGACTGTGGAGCTGGCAAGTCCAAAATCTGCAGGGGAGGCTTGCAGGCTGAAACTCAGGCAGGAGCTGAAGTTGCTGTTTTTAGGCAGAGTTTTTTTCTCCTCAGGGGAAACCTCAGTTTCTGCTCTTAAGACCTTCTACTGATTGGGTGAGGCCCACCCACATTCTTGAGGGTAATTTTTTACTTAAAGTCAACTAATCCTGTTAGTCACTTTGACAAAATACCATGGCAGCAATACCTAGATTATTGTTTAATTGAATAATGAGGTACTGTGACCTATCCGAGCAGACACAGAAAATTAAGCATCATGCAGATTTTACACATTTTAAAATGTATATTGGATTTTAGTGTTTTTTTTTTTTTTAAGACAGTGAACAAAATTAAACCAAGGGGTTGGTAATTGTTGTGGATTGGGTACCCTGGGAGACAGTCTGAGATGGAGATTAGCATGCAGTACTCCTCAGGGACTGTCTTGGTATCCACAGGTGTGGAAGGGAGAGGGGGAAGCAGGATTTGGGAAGGGGTGTGGAGCTGAGACGCAATACAGCATCATCTGTGACCTAGGCCAACCTTCCAAAGAGATCAGAAGATGGATGACCTTTCAGAACTGTGCTCAGCTGGGGCAACAAGCCTGGCTTTTATCCATCCCAAGTCAAGTGAGCACTGGAGGCAGGGCATCTTGGAAAGAGGATGTCCCCCCAGGTAAGGCAGTTCCTCAGCTGAGACCACTCAGAAGGTGACTGATAGCTGAGGTCCATGTGTAGCAGAGCTCTGGGAGCTAGGGCAATGAGTCCTTCAATCCTGATGGGACCTGGGCCACACATCACTGAATGTGTGTTTAGAGTCATGTTTGGATTCCTAACGCGCTTAGCTTCTTTGTCATGGGCATGATATAATGTCTATTATTTTAAACAAATAGGAGAGTGTGGGCAACACCTGATAGGGTCATAAAGGAAACTGAACTCTCCCCTTTACCATGCTGTGTAAATGGTTGTCCTTCTCAATAGGCTGAGAGAGCTTAGAATTCTGAGAAGGATTCTGCCTGGGGTCCCAGAGACTTCAGGGTGTCCCCAACATATCTCAGGGAGTCCCCTGTGTGTCTTGAATGTGAAGTAGACATACTCTCCTGCCAGCCAGTGATCTCATCTTGAGCCACTGATCACCTGTGGGAGTATCTTGCCTCAGTTCCTGGAGGGGCCATGGCCAGCATTTACCTGTGTCTGACAGTGAATTATGGAGAACAAGAATGGGACCACTGCTAAGGTAATGTGGCGGGTGATCTCTTGGACCCAGGTCTTCTACTGTGAGAAAGGGCTTCCTTCATTCAGTGTGGCATTGGTTGAGCACTTGCTCTGAGTGTATGCTTTCCCACCTTGTCAAAGACAGCGCACAACTGCTTAGAATGTTGTTTGCTTTAGTCATTGGTTATGAGTAACTCATAGTTTTTTTGTTAAAATGCTTCCTTGGAAACTCATCATGGGAGGTATAGACTGGCTCATACATTTCCCAGACAGAAGTTTGGGGATCAGCAGGGAATTCTGAACAAGCAAAGACTACAGATGATGAATGTACAGCATGATGATGGTTAAATTAAAAAAATAATGAGGGCATAGTACCTCATTATTCATATGAGCATGGTACTAAAATATCCATGAAATATTTTGTGTAAGCACAGATACCAAGTCATTTTCTTTGCTGAGTTCTTATTCTTAAACAATTTAGAATACTTTGTCCTTTAGACTACATGCTGGGCAACTATGTCATGACTGGATGATTCAATTCTCTTATTTATTTAACATTTGATGACTTTCCTTCTCTTAAGAAAATGCATATATACCATATTAGAACAGGACCAATAAAATCCACCTATGTATCTATGTATCTTTCTATCTATTTGTCTAGACATATAGAAAGAGAGAGAGATGAGAGATTAAATAGAAAACATTGTCCCATCTGATTTTGGAGGCTGGAAGTCCCACAGTGTTGTCTGCTTCTGAGACCTCAGGAGAGCCCAAGAGCCTGCAGCATAAATTCTAGTCCAAGTCTGAGAGCCAGGAGCACCAAGGCTGAGAGGAGATCAATTCCCAGCTGTCAGGCTGAGAGCAAATTCAACCTTCCTCTGCTGGTTTGTTCTACTCAGGCCCTCACCGGGGAGGGCGCCTGCTTTACCCAATCTTCCAATTCAGATGTTCCTCTTTTCCAGAAACACCTTTGTAGACACACCCAGAATAGTGTTTAATCAGATATCTGGGCATCCCTTGGCTTCACAGATACAAATTGAAGTTAAATAATTATAATATAAACTTTAGGTAAAATGTATTTTTTAAAAGATTTTATTTATTTATTTTGACAGAGAGAGAGATTGATCACAAGTAGGCAGACAGGCAGGCAGAGGGAGAGGAGGAATCAGGCTCCCCGCTGAGCAGAGAGCCCAATGTGGTGCTCAATTCCAGGACCCTGAGATCATGACCTGAGCTGAAGGCAGAGGCTTAACCCACTGAGCCACCCAGGCACCCCTGGGTAAAATATATTTTAAACCACAATATGTTATGAACCAGGATTGGGGCATCAGATAAAAAACAGAGTAACACTGTTGGGTATTCTGTGTTGGTCCCTCCAGATCTCCTTCCAACCTTTGCCACCACGTTTGGAGACCCAGGAGATGGACCTCTATAAAGAACAACCACAGGACCACTTTGTCTGTGTCTTCCTGTGGGATTTGGCCCATGGAGTCACCAGAGAAAGCTGATGACAAAATGGCTGGGGGTATTTATGACCCTTCAGGCCATGCGTTGGCAGCAGCCACATTCCTGGGCTAATGGACAGTGTCTCCCCATCACCAGTCTCTGTGGGTACTGGTATCCTCTCTCCACCCTGTCCCTTCAGACTAGGGGAGTCATGGCTTTCCCGTGGGTGCTGCCCATGGATGACGCTTCCACATCCCTTGTTGGTCTCCTGTGGCTGTGCCCACATCTTGGTGAGCAGTGCCCTCATTAGCTCTGCTAGTTATGGGGTTTGTGTGTACCATCTGATTCTGCACACATTCTAAAGAAGCATTTTTCAGGGGTGCCTGGGGAGTGCAGTCAGTTAAGTGTCTGCCTCTTGGTATTGGCTCAGGTTGTGATCTCACATTCCTGAGATCGAGCCCTGCAGGGAGCCTGCTTGAGAAGCTCTCACCATCTCCCTCACTGCCTCGTCTCTCTCTCTAAATAAATAAATAGTATATAAAATTCATGACTTTTCCCCATGATTCTTTAAAGTCTATTCACTACTTTTTTCTCCTTCCTTATTCAACTAATTTCTTATTTCATCAAATCTTTTTAAAAAATCTTTTTAATTTTCATTTTTATATTTACCTTCTATCCTTTCATTATATTTAATTTTATTTTTGTATGTATATATAGGTTTTTCTTTCTTTACAATTTTGGAATGAAGTTTCTTCCAACAGACCAAAGTAAACCCAGAATCTAATATATGGCTCTGTTTTCTTCACCTGTCTGATCATATTCTCTCTATTTTACCTTCTTTTTTTTTTGTTTGTTTGTTTCTTAAAGTCATTTTTAACATTCATCTTTACACTTATATTCAACCCATTCAAAGTATTTAATGTTATTTTTGTATATATATGTTATTCCCTCTTTACAATTTTGAGATGTAGTTTTTTTCTAACTGAACAAAACAAACTCAGGATATAACATAAAGCTCTGTTCTGTTCACCTGTGTGCACTTTTTACTTTTTTAACTTATTTCTCTTCTTTCTTAATTTTCATTTTTACAGTTATAACCTATCCTTTCATTACATTTCATTTTATTATTGTACACATATAAGACTTTCAGCTTTTAAAACTGTGGAATCTAGTTTTCTAACAAACAGACGAAAATATCCACAATATCCCGTGTAATGCTCTTTTCAGTTCACCTGTCTGATTATATTATCTGTTTCATATTTAAATTCTAATTTTTTTTCGGTTTCAGATCTCTTCCATTTTGTTTGGGTTCATTGTTTCCATTTTGGTATTTTGTTCCTAGTTCATCTATATTCTTCATGGACAGAATGACAAATGGAAAAACGGACCTTAGGAAAGGGAACAAGAGGCAGTACTGAGTTCCAGGTAACTGAAGAGTATGGATGGATGTTAAGTAAGATGTTGGAACAAGAGACCAGAATAATGATAATAAATATACTAGATGGGCTTGGGAAAAAACATAGAAGACATGAGAGAATCTCTACCTGAAGAAATAAAAAAACTAAAACCTACTCATGTTGAAATCAAAAAGGCAATTCAGATATAGCAAAATATGGAGGGAGAACTTGGGACCTTTGCAGACAGGACCAGAGTCCCTTCTAGCAGAGGGAAATTTCAAATCAGGAGAATGGGCCTAGGCCGGGGAGGAGGCCTTCACAATCCATCTGCCCTAACTTCTCTTGTGGACACGGAGCAAAGGGACTCTGCCCTGCCTCGAGCCCCTTAGGTTAGCTGGAGGGCCAGGTGGGCCGGAGGGGCTGAGCCCAGCCGGGCATGAGCTCTTCCCAGGTTCCCTGGGCTTGTGTGATTGACACAACTTGGTCCTGGACAGCAAAGTCAGGAGGAACTCTTTCTAGAACCTGGCTGGCCTCCCCTCCCCCAGTCCAGCTGCTCTGCCCTGGTTGCCAAGCACAGGATGACCTCAGACACAGAACTCTCCACAGGGTTCTGAGTGCTCAGTTGGGTCACCAGGATGCTGGCACTCGGAGACGTAGCTGTGGAGCCCAACGCAGCCATGGAGGGACCTCCATTGGCCAGTGGAGCCACTTGCCAGGTGGTCCTAGATGTGTGGGATGCGCTGACACATATCCCTGGGTGGCCCTGGGCGGTGCTGCTAGGGACCATGCTGCTGCTCCTTTGCCTGCGGAAGAGACGACTCCCTCCGAGAAGGGTGAAGGTGCTGGGACGAAGGTGCTCTGCTCGCTGCCTAGTCTTCAGAGCTGGCCGCCAGAATACGGGCCCGACCACACAAGCCCAGGACACCTGCGAGCCACCCAGGGTGCTGGCAAGTCCACCCTCCTTACAGACACTGTGCTTGGCAGCCATCAACCAAACGCTGAGCAGGCTGGTCCTTGGGGACAGTGCCAACGACCTGAAGAAGGACCAGAGGAGTCAGCCCCGTCAACGTCCCCAGGGCCTTGGAGAAAACGCCGTCGGGGGAACAGCAGGCGAGGATGGAGAACAGGCCGGGAGGAAAAGAGGGAGGGACGGCAGTGACCACACTCCCGTTGCAGAGCCACTGAGACTGCTCAGCCAACAGGGTGCCAGAGGGAGGCAGAGAGGGCGGGAAGAGGAGGGGGAAGAAAGGCTGGAGCCGATGAGGGCACACATGGAACCGATCCCAAAACATCGAACCTGCAGGTCACCGTCCCAGGCAGGACCCGGGCTGCATGCCATCCCCCCCGCCTGACCTCCCAACAGGTGATGCTGGTGCGAGGACCTGTGGAGTCCCACCAAAGTACGGAGCCCAGAAGGGCGACCACCCCGCCCCTCGGGCAGCCCTTGAGCCACAGGCTGTCACAGAGGACACTGGCTTCCCTGTGTCCCCTCCAAGGCGTAAAGTGGATCCTGAAGACCGAGCCACATGCCTGGAGGCAGAAAGGCAAGAGATCGCCGAGTTGGCCCGATACATCGGCCATCTGCACACCCAGGAAGCAGCTCTGCAGCGGGAAAATGGACAGCTGGACCAGGACATACAGCAGCTGAGGCGGAGCCTGCAGAAGCCACTGGACGAACAGGACGAACTCGCCCTGCGACTGCACAGAAACCTCTTTCAAGGGGCAGCTCAGCTTGAGACCCTGAGAAAGAAACTGGCCGGCCTGTATGGAGACCTGGAGCTCACGGGCCAGTTGCGCGACCTCCACAAGGAGATGGCCCGAGACGTGCGCCAAGAGCTGCAGAGACACAGCTCCCACTGCCGCGAGCTGGTCCTCTTCCAGCACAACAGAGCCGCGAGAGGCTGGGAGGCCGCTGTGTCCAACGAGAGAAAGTTCTGGGAGCTGAGGAGAGAACATGACTGCCTGAGGCAGATGCTGGCCAGCCTGGAGTCCCACCACCTGCCTGTCCCGAGTGACCCTCTTGCTCCTGCAGCTCCTCCCGCAGCCTGCAGACCTGGAGAAGTGTCAGGGGGTCCCTGGGGTCACCGGGCCCCTGGGGAGTGCGGAGGTCCCCGTGTGAGGGCACCGGGATTGGGGGTCACCTGTGGGTGGGACCGGGTTCATGGCCGCTCGGCGCTCAACAGCCACAGCCCGGCTCAGCCTCTGCAGGGAGGTCTGGGAAGGATGTCTGCCGGCTCTCTCTCTTGGCAAGAGCCTGGGTCTCCACTGGGGCCCCAGGGACACTCAGCCGTGTAGCCTGCTCACCCTGCCGCTGCACATCCAGACAGACCTCCATGCCTATTGTCTTCGCTACGGACTTTCCCCATCAGACCCTCTACAGCTGTGTAATGTAGGATCGTGTTTGCGTTGAAATCCATGTCACTGGGACTGAAGACATCCTCTCTTGTGGACATGGACAGAGACTCCAAACACGACCGTTTCTGTGGGCCAGGACTGGCCTTACGGATGTGCAGAACTCCATATTTACGGGAATAACGTGGAATTGCCTTAAAGAAAAAGAGAAGAAAACTTAAACAAAACAACATTCCACACAACTGTAAAAAATTGCTAGTGTACTTCTCAACTGAATTTTAGTCTGAACTCATAGTTTCGTCCTAAATCCAAGTTTTAGCCTTTAATTCAAACCTTAGTCCTAAACTCAAATGTTAGTCTTCCATTCATAGTTTAGTCCTAAATCCATAGCATTAGTGTAGTATTAAATTTATTGATAGGAAATCTTAAGAATTTGCAGCCATTTCTTCCTTGTTTTGTAACACATTAGCTTCATCCTTGTTAGTTTGGTTAAGATACTGCTTGTTGTTTCACATTTATGAACTTTCAGCGGTGAAAAGACCAAGTGTTCTCTGGATGGCAGACACACCGGCCCACGCACGAGGGCGCGGGCACATGCTCACATGCCCGACGCCGAATCTAGACGATTGTAGTTGCTTTGTGAGGACCGGAAAAATGTAAAAATACAGTTGGAAAATTTAAAATAGATTTACATTAAATTTTAAAGAAATTCAGAAATGTATCTGGAGATCAATAAATTACTGGAAATGAACGTGTGTGTGCCGTGTGTAAGGATTGGAAAGCCTCCGTGCTCCTCCTCCCAGAGAACAGAGTGCCCTGAGGGAGCAGGGAAGGTGGCAGCAGGGAGCACTGTCCCACGGGGTGCAGAGGAGCAGGAGGCCAAGGGACAGTCCCCAACTGCAGCCGGGAGGAGGGCAGGACCAAGGAGGGGGCTCCCAGGCTCCAGCCACAGGAGAGGTGGATCCATCCCGGGGCCTGGAGGGAGATCAGAGAAGTAGTATTTGCTGAGCCCAGTGGGGGGCTGTCCCAGCAAGGGGCCTAATGCCCACCTCGACCATGCAGGCCTCCATGGACTGCTGGTGCAGGGCAGCCCCCAGAAGACCTGGGAGTGCAGGCAGGGGAGGCAGCCTCAGGCCCAGAGCGAGCAGGAAAGGGTCAAGAAGGAGTTGGGAGAAGGACCCACCCCTGTGAGTCTATTTGACCCAAATGCACCTGGGGGTGACTGCCTGCCTTCGCACCCACACATGGAGTATCTCTGCAGCTTCTCCAATGTCTTGGGTGCTGGGCAACCCTGGCTCCCTAAGTGTCCCTGCTGCAGGCTGAGGTGGGATGGGATGGTAGGGCAGGAGGGCTCCCTGGAGGAGGTGGCCTCTTATCTGAATCCTGATAGAGGAGCAGGAGGTATCAGTGGTGCTTTCACAATGCTGGGCATCTCCCTCTGGAGTCCACCCCTGCCCATGACAGCTGTCCTCTTCCTGGGAGGGTCTAGGGACATTGCTGTGCTCTTCTCCCAGGCATGGTTCTCAAAGCGAAACCCCACCCCGGCCTCGGATTCACGACGTCAGAGGGAGGACACTAGATCCCTAGGCTCTGCTGTCCCCTCACATCAAACCCCACCAGAGCTCATGCCTAAGCAGCAACGGCTAACCCCCTGGTAACCTGTGTGAGGGACTGTGTCCCGAGTTAGGTTTCGAAGCGTCCTCCATCCATTGCTAGGATGACAAACCGAGGGTGCTCCCTCTCCCAGGACTCACCGTCCGCCCACCTTCCTGGAAGGGCAGGCCATTCCCACCACTCCCAGAGTGACCAGCCTGCTCCTGGGCTCCATGATGGACCCCAGACTATCAGGTGACGGGGAAAGCCTGCTGGTCACCCACAGGCCCTCCTTGGGGGCATAGGTTGTAGACAGGGTTCCCCACAGGGGAAACAGCCCAGTCACTGGGTCATCCTGTAACAGAGTCACCCCCTTGCAGTGACCCTTGGGTGGAACAAGGACAGGCTGGCTCCACAGAGTCCGTGAAACTCTGAGACCACGCCCGTTCCTGCTGAGTTCTCCCCAGGTATTAGCACCGGTGTCCTGGTTTCTGAGTTCACACCTTGGAGCCAACAATTGGCCTCAGACCCACAGTCACCTGCCTGCCCACAGTGACCACACAGACAAGGAAGGGAGCTCAGAAGAAGGGACAAGCTGGCACCTTTGCAGACAGGACCAGAGTCCCTATAGCAGAGGGAAGTTTCAGATCAGGAGAACTGGCCTCGTCCCCGGGAGGAGTCCTTCACACTCTGTCTGCCCTGACTTGTCTTGTGGACACGGAGCAAAGGGACCCCACCCTGCCTCAAGCCCCTAGTTTTCCCGGAGGGCCAGGTGGGCCTGGAGGGGCTGAGCCCCAGGCGGCTGTGAGCCCTTCCCACCTCCCCTGGGCTTGTGTGACTGACACAACTTGATACCGGACAGCAAAGTCAGGAGGACTTCTCTGAGGTCTTGGACGCTGTTCTGACACATGGTGGGTGGGGGCGGGGCAGTGATGGAGAAAACAAGCCAGTAAGGCCCGACGACCCATGGAATTCTGTCCTAGTGAGGGGCAAGGCCAGGAAGTCAAGAACAAGAGGACAAGGAAAGCAGTTTCTGCAGAGAATTCCAACAGTGTGATGGCAAATAGAGTCAGAGGCCATACCCAGAGGTGTGTAACAGATGAAGGTAATAACAGGTAGTCTGGGAGGGCCAGGGGCAGCCTGTTCTAGGGAGCATAGGAGTATAAATGCTGAGGTCTGTGCTTCCAAGGCTGGAGAACCAGGGCAAAGATGACAGGGTAGGGGACAGGGAGTAGGGCCACTGCACAGCATTTCTCTAGGGCAGGGTAGAGACACCATGGGAGGGTGCAGACCTGGAGACACAGGGCACTGGTGTACACGGGTGTGATGTGTGTTCTGCACAGATCTGAGTGATGGTGGGGACAGGAGATGGAGGGGTTGGGGAGACAGGGCGGGATCATTCTGCAAGGGGGCTCTTAGGGTCAGCATGGAGCACTGGGGGCTGGCCCTGGTGTGTTTATCATGGAGATGGTGGAGGAAGACAGCCTGGGGCTGAGTTTGTGCAGTTGTGGGGTCCAAGGGTAGGTGCAGGAAAGATGGGCACCTTTCGTAAGAAGCCTGTGTGTTGTCTGGTGTCCTCAAGGAGCCCTTAGAAAATATTTGTGTGTGTGGCCTTGAGGAAAGTCAGTGAGATGTGGACTCATTCCACCCAGTGGGAAGCCTGTTGTCTGAAGCGTGGAGTGTGGAGGAGGCCTGTGCGTTTGGGCTGCCGCCAGGTTTCCACCATCCCTGAAGGCCCTCGTGAGCAGGTTGTCTCACCTCCCAGCAGCTCCCACCACAGAGAACTCAAGGACAGCTTCAGGAATGAATGGAGTATAGGGTGAGGATTCCCAAGGGGACTCACATCCTCCCTGATAGAGTCGACGCTGCCACCAGTGGGAACCCCAACAAGTAATCCGGGTCCTCCCACAGAGTCCCAGGCAGCAGGAGACAGAGGCTCGGGGACTGGAAGCACTCATGAATGTGGCGTGTGCCCTCACTATTGGGCCACCCTGTCTCTCTACCTGTCCATGCTGCAGGCTGCCATGGGATGGGATGGGATGGGATGGGATGGGATGGGATGGGATGGCAGGGCAGGACCGGAGGGCTCCCTGGAGGAGGCAGCCTGTGAGCTGAATCTGATGGATGAGCAGCAAGGACCAGTGGTGCTTTCATGCTTGAAAGAGAAGGTGAATCTCATAGACACCTTGTCACAGAAAGATTCCGATTCCCCAGGTTGTGGAGCTGAGACCCCGCATGCATGGTCCCCATGTCCTATCTCTGCTGGGACCAGACCTGGAGTAGCAAGGATCCTTAAGTGATGATGGGATATGAGTGGGGAAGTTGATTTGTGCAGGGGCCTTTCTGGCAGAAGGCACAGCTTAGGCCAAACACAGGGCAGTAAACAAGCTAATCTCAGTGAGCAAGGCAGTTAGCTCTGAGTCCAGTTCTGACTGGCTCATAGGGGATTTCTACCAAACGTTTAAAGAACGTGTAAAGAACAATTAATACCAATTTTTCTGAGGCAGTTTCAAAAAATAGAAATGGAAGGGAAACTTCCAACCTCATTCTATAATGCCAGCATTACCTTGGTCCCCAAATCAGAAAAGACCCCAACTAAAATAATTTCAGAACAATATCCCTGATGAACACAGAGGCCAAAACTCTGAGCAAAATACTAGCCAATAGGATCCAACAGTACAGTAAAAGGATTATTCACCCACTACGGATGGGATTTATTTCAGGGCTAGAAAGGTGGTTCAATATCTGCAAATCAACCTGATACATCATATTAAGAAAAGAGGTCCATATATATGATGGAACATTACTCAGCCATCAGAAAGGATGATTACCCAACTTTTGCATCAACATGGATGGGACTGGAGGAGATTATGCTGAGTGAAATAAGTCAAGCAGAGAGAGTCAGTTATCATATGGTTTCACTTACTTGTGGAACATAAGGAAAAACATGGAGGACATTAGGAGAAGGAAGGGAAAAATGAAGTGGGGGAAATTGGAGGGGGGGGGGGACCCACCATAAGAGACTGTGGACTCCGAGAAACAAACTGAGGGTTTTAGAGGGGAGGAGGGTGAGGAGGTGGGTAAGCCTGGTGATGGGTATTAAGGAGGGCACGCATTGCTTGGCACACTGGGTGTGGTGCATAAACAATGAATCTGCATTGCACGGGAACACTGCATCAAAACCAATGACGTGCTGTATGGTGACTAACAGAACATAGTAAAAAATAACTTTAAAAAAAGAAAAGAAGGGGCGCCTGGGTGGCTCAGTGGGTTAAAGCCTCTGCCTTCGGCTCAGGTCATGATCTCAGGGTCCTGGGATCGAGCCCCGCATCGGGCTCCCTGCTCCACAGGGAGCCTGCTTCCTCCTCTCTCTCTGCCTGCCTCTCTGCCTAGTTGTGATTTCTCTCTGTCAAATAAATAAAATAAAATAAAGAAAAGAAAGAACAAGAACAATATAATCCTCGCAGAAAAAATATTTTACAAAGAATAACATCTTTTTTTGGCTAAAACTCTTCACAGTGTGGGGATAGAGGGAGCATACCTCAATATCATAAAGCCATCTACAAAAAGCCCACAGTGAATGTTCTCAATGGGGAAAAATTGAGAGCATTTCCCCTAAAGTCAGGAACAAGACAGGGATATCCACTCTCACCACTGCTATTCACCATAGTACCAGAACTCCTAGCCTCAGCAATCAGACAACAACAACGAACAATAACATAAAAGGCATCCGAATCAGCAAAGAAGTCAAACTCTCACTCTTCACAAATGTCATGGTATTCCAGGTGGAAAACCCGAAAGACTCCACCCCAGATTGCTAGAACTCATACTGGAATTCAGCAATGTGGCAAGATATAAAATCAATGCACAGAAATCAGTTGCATTTCTAAATACTAACAATGTGATAGAAGAAAGAGAAATTAAGGAATCAATCAAATTTCAATTACACCAAAACCCATAAGATACCTATGAATAAACCTAACCAAAGAAGAAAAGGATCTGATTCAAAAAACTATATAACACTTATGAAAGAAATTGAGAAAGACACAAAGAATATGCTCACAGATTGGAAGAAATATAGTTAAAATATTTATGTTACTACCCAGAGAAATCTACACATTCAATGCAATCCCTTTCAAAAACCATCGACATTTTTCACAAAGCTGGATCAAATAATCCTAAAATTTGTATGGAATCAGAAAAGACCCTGATTAGCCAGAGGAATGTTGAAAAAGAAAACCAAACCTGGGGGGTCACAATTCTGGGCTTCAAGTTCTACTACAAAGCCGTAATTATCAAGCCAGTATGGTACTGGTATAAAAACAGACACAGAGATTAGTGGAACAGGATAGAGAACCCAGAAATGGACCCTCAACTCTATGGTCAACTAATCTTTGACAAATCAGGAAAGAATACCTAATGGAAAAAAGACAATCTCTTCAACAAATGGTGTTGGGAAAATTGGACAGCCACACGCAGAAGAATGAAACCGGACCATTTCCTTACACTATACCAAAGTAGACTCAAAATGGATGAAAGACCTAAATGTGAGACAGGAAGCCATCAAAATCCTAGCGGAGAACAAAGCAGCAACCTCTTTGACCTCAACCACAGCAACTTCTTGCTAGACACATCTCCAAAGGCAGGAAAACAAAAGCAAAAATGGATATTGCGACTTCATCAAAACAGAAAGCTATTGAACAGGAAAAGATTTAGGCGACAAAACCAGAAGACAACTGACAGAATGGGAGAAGATATTCCCTATTGTCTTACTAGATATAGGGCTAGTATCCAAGATCTATAATGAATTTATTGAACTCCACACCCAAAGAACAAATAATCCTATTAATAAATGGGCAGAAGACATGAACAGACATTTCTGCAAAGAAGACATTCAAATGGCAAACAGACACATGAGAAAGTTCTCCACATCACTCAACATCAGGGAAATACAAATCAAAACCACAATGAGATACCAAATCAGACCAATCAGAATGGCTAAAATATACAAGTCAGGAGACAACAGATGTTAGCAAGGATGCAGAGAAAGAGGAACCCTCTTATACTGTTGGTGGGAATGCAAGCTGTTGCGGTCGCTCTGTAAAACAGTATGGGGGTTCCTCACAAAGTTGAAAATAGAGCTACCCAGCAATTGCACTACTGGGTACATACTCCAAAGATACAAATACAGTGATCTGAAGGGATATGTGCGCCCAAATGTTTATAGCAGCAATGTCCATAATAACCAAATTGTGGAAAGAGCCCAGATGTCCATAAGTAGTTGAATAGATGAAGAAGATATGGTATATATATATACCATGGAATACAACTCAGCCATCAAAAAAAAAAAGAAAGAAAGAAATCTTACAATTTACAATGATGTGGATGGAACTAGTAGGTATTATGCTGAGTGACATAAGTCAATCAGAGAAAGACAATTACCATATGATCTCACTCATATGTGGAATTTAAGGAAACAAAACAGAGGGCCATAGGGGAAGAGAGGAAAAAATAAAAGAAGACATAATCAGAAAGGGAGATAAACCATAAAAGACTCTTAATTGTAAGAAACAAATAGAGAGTTGATGGAAGGAATGGAGTTGGGGGTGGGGTAACTTTGTGATGGGCATTAAGGAGGGCATGTGGTGTAATGAGCACTGGGTATTATATGATATGAGGGGCTGGAGAAGACAGTCCACCAACAACCAGAGTAGTGATTGTGTAGGTGACAACAAAGGTTGAAACACCATGGTTGGGTCTCACATTTCATTGGGATGAGGTGAGGATTTTGTGATGGCTGTTGCTCTTGGACCATCCACATATCCAATGCAGAAAATCTGGCTCGTGGGATCACAAGTGGTTCTAATGACTTCACGGTACATCCTAGGAAGAGGCTGAAAGCACAAACCCAGCTCAAGGAAGCACAGTCTTCCAGAAGCTCATTAGAGAAGTTTATCTCTGAACATCATCAAGATCAAGTAATCTGGACCCTCTCTGGGAGGGTAAATCAGCACCCAGACACAATGGCCATGCTCCGTTTCCTAGAAGGGAGTTTTGCCAAGCCTTGGAATCCACCACAATTTCTTCAGGGAAACATGGTTCATGGGAGAAGTTGTCCAAAACTGGGGATGTGGACCTCCTTGGGGGCTGGAGGCTAGTTCTCATTTTAGGTTGCAGGCCCATTTGGGGAGGTGGTGTGTGGAGGTGATCACATCACAAAAGCTGTGAAACTGGGAAGGTAGGTGAAGGAGAAAGAGAAAGCACCCACAGATGAAGTTGGCACTGAGGGAATGGGGTGGTCTGCTCTTACAGATCCAGGAGGCCCACGCTGTGGAAGTCACCTTCCTTGACCTTTTTCACTGGAAGGTGTTGTTCCCATTTTCATGACCTGCTGCTTACAGCTCTGCCTGTTTCTTACCCAGTCCACCATGGACCATTTTCTCTTTTGACTGGGACTGCCTGTAATGGACCCAGAACATCCACTTAGCACCTACTCAGCGCATGCTCAGCAAATAGTTCTGGTCTATTGTTTTCTGTTCCTTGAGAAGAAGGAATGTTTTCAATTCCTCTTCTCTGCCCCTAGTAGGCAGAATCATCCCAAATAGAATCTTCTGGCAATCATTCTTATCTATAATTTGCAGAACTGATTTTGAAACAGAGTTTAATCACAAGAGAAATATAGGGGCACCTGGGTCACTCAGTGGGTTAAAGCCTCTGCCCTTGACTCAGGTCATGATTTCAGGATCCTGGGATCAAGCCCCTTCTCAGGATCTCTGCTCAGCAGGGAGGCTGCTTCCCCCTCCCTCTCTGCCTGCTTCTCTGCCTACTTGTGATCTGTCAAATAAATAAATAAAATCTTCAAAAAACCCCCATATAATTCATATGTTTTGAATTTGCATATAATTGACCGTCTTCCTTTATTTGTTAATCTCCTAGCTAACATCATTGACTAGCCTACTGATGGAGACACAGGTGATAAGCACATCCATGCGGATGTGGCAACAGATCTTGATTATCCAGAAGATCTCTTAAAAGACATCCTTATTAACTAGATGTTTTCTCTTCCATCTTAGGACCAAGAAGAAAGTGATAAAACAAGATGACACGTCACATTTTGGTTAAATATGGGTTTTCTGTCATTTCTGTTTTAGCTGTGGACTTCACAGTGTGGTAGACACACACAAAAAGGATATATTAAAGTTGGCAATGGAAATATTTATATCGTTGTACTGGAACATTTATACTTTGCTAATATTTCATATATATGGATTGAAAATGTGACAGCGTTTCTTAATCTCACCAAATACTCCTGGGCTCCTCTATAATTCCCAGCCTCCCTTGCAGTCACACTGGAGTCATGTGACTAGCATCATCCCGGTGGGACTGGCCACAGAGGCCTGATCACAGTCTTCTCTTGACTACTACAGTGACCCTAGAGGAAGAGGAGTAGCATAGAGAAGGTCTGCCTGACCCACAGTAGTCTCCCTGGAAAGTGAGAAGCAAACTTTCCTTATGGGAAGCCACTGAGACCTGGGACATAGCGTACCTCCCTGACTATTTCATCCTGACTTATGAGTGAAAGCCAGATTCTCACGTGTCACAAGCACTATGCAAGATATCCTGAGGGAGCAAGTGTGTTGTACTGAAACACTGAAGGCCTCCATTCCTTCATTACATTTATTTATTTATTTATTTATTTATTTATTTATTTATTTAAAGCGGGCTCCATGCCTAGCGAGGAGCACAAGGAAGGGCTTGAACTCATGACCTTGAGATCAAGACCTGAGCTGACACCAAGAGTGGGATGCTTAGCTGAATGAGCCACCCAGGCACCCCCCCTTTCAATACTTCAATCCCATATATCACATCATCCTGCATTTATATATATAGTTGACAACAGGGATTATATTATCTCACTTAAACTAAACTCTCCATGACAAAATGAGTGACTGTCTTCAAAACCAATCTTACAGAAAAAAAAAAAAAATATATATATATATATATACACACACATACATATATGTGTATATATATTATATATATGTATATATATAGGTGTGTATGTATGTGTATGTGTGTGTATATATATATGTGTGTGTGTATATATATATATATATATATATATATATAAAACACAATCACAAGAGAACCACAACATGACAAGAGCTAACGCATCTATTCCTTGTGTAACCTCTTTGTCACCGCATTACAAGATAAAAACAATGATAGCCTAATCCAAATTGAGCTGAAAACCATAGGGGGAAAAAAAATCAGTGTTATCAAGAAGGCTACTTGAATGTATTCTTGCATTTAATAAATATTCATTGAGTGCCTCTCTAAGCCGCACACAATGTAGGCTCTGGGGATAAAACAGGAATGAAGCAGGTGCACTCTCACGTGCAGACAACAGGTATGTATGTAAAGCATTAAGAGACATAGTCTAGGGAAAATAGAGCAGGGGAGATGGGAGAGTCTGGGAAATGGTTATGTGTGTAGGTATGGTGCTGGGGGAGGCCTCTTTGCCAAGGAGACAGGTGAGCAGACCCTAAAGGAAGTGAGGAAATTATCTCATGAAGGGAAACAGCAGTTACAAAGTCTGGGGGTAGAGCTTGCTTCACTCAATCTGGGAGAACTGTCAGTTGGGGAGAAGTAAGTGAGAAGTAAGTGATAAGGGAAAGGGTAGGGGTTGATGAGGTCCAAACTTCACATGAGGGTGAAGATGAGGATGAAGGCCATATGGGCTCTGTAAGGTCTTGTGCTTTTTACTGTGAACAGGATGAGAGGCAGTAGACTGTCTGCACAGGGATGTGACAGGGTGTATTTTTAAATGATCCTCTGGCCGAATGGGGCATCGGGGTGGCTCAGTTGGTTAAGCGGCTGACTCCTTATTTCTGCTCAGGTCATGATCATGGTCCTGGGATGGAGCCCCACATTACCAACCTATTACCAACCCCTTCTCAAATGATCCTATCGCTAAAAATTGACAAAAGGGAGTGGGGATAGAACCAGGGAGACCAGACAGGATTCACTGGATTTGCCACGTGGATATAAATCCACTTTTCTTTAATAGTGCTACTCATCGAAATGTGTAAGTGAGCCTTGAGCTGGTAAATATTAATGTCACCACGATTAGCAAAACACTTAAATACTAAATATCTAAGACAGTTAAAAATCAGAATTAAAGGCTGCTGCCTAATTTGTTTCGTCATTGTGTTTAAAGTTACGGGATACCCAATACCTCAAAAATCCCACTAAGATTAATGATAATTGTTTAGAAGTTCCTCTGAAGTCTCTCACTCAGTAGCAAAACCCTCACTAAGGAAATACTAAATACATAGGAACTAATATGTATCAACAAATTAAACCACTTTCCTTTGCCAGCAGACCTGGGAGAGACGTAGGAAACATCACTGAATTGAAAAGATAAAAGTGTTGGAATAAATTATGTGGTGGGGAATATCAGTTATATAGTTGGGTGAGAGCATGGATGTTTCCAATGCCTCAGCTTATGTATCTGCTAGATTCTGTTCCAGTAAGGAGATGTAGAATAAATGACATTTATTTTAATGAATCACCAACTGAAAAATTTATTGGAGAAGATATTTTCATAAGAGCAATTTTTAAAATAAAAACGTCTGATGGAGAAACAGTATAGTGGAGCTCCTGGTGGAGAGGCTGACTTGACCAGAATTATAATAACAATTTGTGGGTGAGGATTATGGAGGTGGCCTTAAAATCCACCGATGAAATTCAGGCACTGCAGTCTTCAAAAGAAGTTAGGGCTGCAAGGGCTGGCTGCATTTATAAAGGCAGAAACCGTGCATTTGTCACTGGATTGCTGCATAACAAGTTACCACAAATTTATTGGCTTAAAACTAGCACAGCTTAGCTGGGTCTGATGCCTCCGTGTCTCTCTCAAGGCTGCAGTCAAGGGGAAGGTGGGGTCAGCTCTCCCCTGAGGCCCAGCCCGGGACGGGTCTGGTTGGCAGGGTCTGTGTTCAGCTCTGCACCAGCGTTGAGAATGAAGGTCTCAGCTTCTTGCTGGCTGCCAGCTGGAGGCGGCCCCCAGGTCCTGGTAGCAAGGTCATCTCCACACACCTGCTCAACCCCAGACCAGCAAGGGAGAGTCATCAGAGACAGGCCCTAGCTGGACGGAAGTTACAGTCATATCATCATGGACTGGACAGGCCATTGCCTTTGTCATATTCTATTGGTTAGAAGCAAGTCACAGGTCCTGTACTCCACTCCAGGGGAGGGAATGCACAGGGGAGTATGCACCAGGAGGCCAGAATCTCATAGGGTCTACTTTCAAGTCCATCTGTCACAACCTGTCAAATGTAGTAGAATCTGTAGATGTTGTAATGAGTCTAGAATGACCAGGAATATCATTCTTTCTGATAGATTTCTAATGGCTAATTTATGACAAAATATTTCAGAGGGTGGTCAAAATTAAAAACCTATCAACTGTGTTTTCTTTATGAAATTGATGAAGAAAACAAAGGCAAGACAAATGTAGCTTAAATTCAAATGTTACTGCTTGCATCCCACTGATAGATCTCTGAGACATGCAGAACGTGACCTTCCTCGAGGAACTCATGCCTGCCTTAATGTTGATGTTTTGCTGGAGACCAAAAGGAACCTTATCTTAACAGCAGATAGCCCCTCAAGGTCCTGAAAGTCTTGCTTCAAATTTCTTGGAAACTTACTTTATTCTTCTCTTCCACTCCCTCCACAAGCTTAAAAGTATGTTACCAGTCACTCCTCACAATCCCTGTGCTGTTCTCTCTACCCATAGGTCCTGTCCCTGTGCTATAATAAAGAAAGAAAGAAAGAAAGAAAGAAAGAAAGAAAGAAAGAAAGAAAGAAAGAAAATCTTTTTGCACAGTAGAATGTCTTAAGAATTCTTTTTGACTGCTGGGCTCGAGGGTCCCGCATCATATGTTGACCCTGGTGGGGATTCTGCATCTTCCTTCATCTGACTTCAAGCTTCAGTGCCAACTTGGTGAGTTACTCTCTTCCCCTACTTTCACTTCAGGGACTTTTCAAGAAATACAGTCTTAACTGAAAGTCAATTTTAGCTGCAAGTTAGTAACCTGGTGGGAATGGTAAGAAGATCCAGAATCCTAAAACAAACAAACAAACAAACAAACAAAACAAAACACGAAACCAGAAATTTGATGTCCTCTCTTTATTCTTATTCTTATACAAAGTTGTCTGTCTTGGGCACAGGACAGCCACCTAAGTGATTAGCAATGCTGCCAATCTTAAGACTCCCCTGGGAGTTTTCTTCTGGTTGGTCTAATGTGATTCCCTTCCCATCCCTGGTCTAGCTGCTTCTGGCTGAAGGACCTCTACTTGGAACCAGCCAAAATCGGTACCTGATTGAATTAAAACCCAACCAGGATGTTTCCAGGGGAGGCTAGCTATAAGGACATTATGTGTTGGAATGTACCTTAGATCATCATGGATTTCTATCTTTACTATTTTTTTTTAATCAGTGTCCCCTGATTAAGAATTTCCCTTTGTAAAACTTTTCTGGTGTTTTCCATGGGTTAGAAAGGTCAGGTTCTTCACAGCACAGCATGGTATTTTGGCCCATTCCCTGGACCCCATTTGTAGCATAGGAGGAGATGGGGAGTGGGAGAATAGGAGCATCCTTCCTGTGGGCTGTATGGTGAGATGGTGATTAGCAATTCCATTCAAGGGACACTTCCAGTCACTTTGGCATCTGGAACCTGACATATCCTGCATAGGATGCCACCTGGGAGTCAGGAGGATTTTTGGTAATGGACCTTCTCTAGGCTTCTCCAGTTCATAAGGACTCTCCCCTGGCATCCCTTTTAACCTGCTGGAACCAATTCAGATTGCAAAATTAAAAAAAAACAAAACTGATCTTCTGTAATGTTGTATGGCCTCAGTACTCCTTAGGAGATGAGGAAAATGACCCATTAATGTGTCGTTAAGCTTCAGTTCGACCTATCAGTTAGATCTCTTCTGCAGGACAACAGGGCAAATTGACCGAGGTACCCTGTGTCCAGCCATGAATGGCCCTAAACCAGGACCCCAATCTAAGGGTCTTTTCCAGAATGTGTCTGGCCACTAACCGGACTGATAAACTCCCTCCTGATATATTGGATGATTGTTTAAACAGGCCTCCTCCAAACACACCCAGGTCGCTGGAGGAAACAGGAGCCATCCCTGACAAAGGGGACGCTGGCACTCTCTTTCACTGCTCCTCCGAACAGACCCAGGTTACTCTCCTGTAGGTAAGGGCTTCTCCCTCATTCATTTCCTGAGTTAATAGCTATGATCATTGGAGCCAACTCTCTGGTTCTTCTACCTCAGGACAGGGACTTAAAGGAATATTCCCAGACAGCTGTCAAACTCCTTTCAAGGAAGCTTCCCCACCAGTGCCCCTGGTAAAAACCGCCCGTGGGAAACAAAATGATTGAATTAAGTGTACATGGATCCACATGGAACATATTCAGTATTTAAACTAACAAGTTTAATTAAGAGAGACATGCCCTTAGAGCTTTCAGTATTAAATATAAAATTGTATTCTACCAAGGTTTGCTGATGGTCAAAGAAGCTCATGATCTCTGTGCAATTTGTCAGCAAAAGAGGATTTAAAATGATGGTTAATTGTGTGTGTCTCAGAGCTTTTATGGGTAACTGTTAAAATAGCTTTCAAAGTCTTTAGTAACCTGAAATTTTAAAGTTTTGCTTGGGTGGTAAATTAGATTGAAATCGTCTTTCCAAATGAGATAAAATACTGAAGCATTGATTGTTAACCATAAGGTTTATCGCTTTTGGCTTCTTCATTGCAGAGAAAGCTGAGGATACTTGGGTCTGTTGGCAAATATGCTTTGTGCTTTATTAGAATTGTACGAGAGAAAGCATTTTTTAATTATAAAATGTATTTATAAATTTCAGATCTAAAGAATTCTGGTGCAACAGACCATTCACAATCAGTTAATAGTTTTCACTGGAGACTAAGGTTTCTAAGAGTGAAAATTCTGCTAAATACAATTAAGACAGGTGGGAGGGAAAGGTTTAGGTCAAAATCTGAATGAGTAAAAAAAGTTGTAAAAGGTTTGTAAAGGGATATCTTTGGAAAGAAATTTTATGTGCAGTCAGAATGGACTAAGGTTGAAATGAATGAATTTTAAAAGCATCTTGGTATAAGACTGAAATTCTGGTTTTCTCTCAAGAAAAAAAAAAGACAAAAGTTTGCTTGGATTGTTGGTCTGTTCTTAATAAGAAAATGTAAACAAAAGCTTTTTTCTCTTTTGTCTGCCCAGAAAACCCAAGTTAATTCTGTTTCATCATTGTCAAGTCTTTAATTACTTAAAATAGTTAAAACTTCTCAATATTAAGGAAGCTGTTTCACTAACTATATAACACTACATATTTGCCTTTGAAATCCCTTATTGCCACCAAATTAAATAAGTAACTAAGTTTTAAGTTTTACAATGATCCATAATCCTATTTAGGCATGTGCTTTAAAAGTTTCTAAGGGTTTTAACAGACCTCCCTAAGATTTGAATTGTAAATGAAGTCTTTTTGACCAACTAGTCTTGTTTATTTGGTATGTTAAGTGACTTGGAAAACTGTCAGACAAATAATGACTAGCCTTGGGTTGTACTGCTTGGGTAAATGTTATAACCATTTATAAGCTTATAACCATATATAACTACATACACACACACACACACACACACACACACACACACATACATGTATATATATATATATGAAATATATATATTTGAAATTCCTGAAGTTTTAATATGTTGTGCAATAAGATCATCACTTGATACTCTGATTTTCGAAGTGTTAAATGTTACAGAAATAGCTGAATTTCCTTGTCAGCTACATTATAGACTTTTATCATTTACAAAATGAGTTTCATCTTCAAGGAGATTCATAAAAATGAATTTATTAACAAATGCAAGTTTTTGATATCTTTAAAACCATAAAATTAAAATTGGCAAGAATTTTCAGAACTTAACTAAAAACTGCCTTCAAAGGGAAAAGAATTAGTAACATGGAACTAAACAAATTGAAGGAAATGATTACAGTTTTGTGACTCTTCTTTAAAACACTGTGGGTTCTGCAGTGTTTGCTCTCCCAGATTAAGGGAAGGTTCTCATAAGATACTCCTAATATACAGAAATAGCAGAAAATATTCCTTTGTGAACAAATTGGAGCATTTAATTTTTCTCTCTACCTGAACCCTTTAAAATTCAGAAACTTTCAGTGACTAATCTTTCTTCCATGGCATTTATAATCATTTGCATAAGTTCAATAAGAATCTGTTCTCCTCATAACAGGACACCATTAGAAACATTGATTATTTTACCCAGGCTTTAACTGGGTTGTTCGTATTTGAGAGACAGGTGTAATCTCAGATATGACCAGACAGTTTTAAGGAGTTGAGGTTGACTTTATGAAACATGGAGTCAATAGAGCCCCTTGGAACTGCTGGCCTGATACCTTGCCTGCAGAGTTCCCAGCAGCCTCACCAGGTGAGTAAAAAATGTCATTTGCTGGAAGGTGCTGGAACCTCAGGATATTTTGGGGACATTGAGGACAGGAATTCACCCAAATCTGCAGGCATTGCAAGCATGTCTGATGTCAGATATCTGGCTTGGCTTCTGGCCTGGAAAAGTTCAATCTAGATTCTTTTTGAAAAGTTCCAACAAAGCAGATTTTGGAAGATCTGTATGATCAATCACGATTCTGTTGAGCTTATGTAAATAATTAGACCAAGTTTCTTAAAATTAAACTTACTTTTCAAATGAATTAGTCTTGACTTGGCTGTCTCTGAAAATAAGGGTGATTTGGAGAGAAAAATTTTGTTTCAATAACACATCTTTGAGGATGCTAAATTCTAGGTCTTATTGTCTTTAAGTGTTTGTTATTTGCCTAAACTAGACAACTTGAGGTAAATTTCAGAGAAATTGCCACAACAGTTCATGTATTGACAATCTTCTTGCTTGTTATTCTTTGGGAATAATAGGACCCCATGGGCATAAGATTATTTGAACAGCTGGAAAATGGGATGGATTCCCCCGAAATTGTATTATTCAGCTTTCACCTTGGCCAGTTGGTCAATGGCTGGGATGAAAAAATTGCTCCTTAAAAGCCAGAGCGTACTCCACTCTGTGGGGTTAACTATGGCCTGGTGGAGGTAATGGATGGCTCCACTTTCCATAGGATTGGATTGAGTGATGCAGTTTGGGACACCCATATCCCCAGACAAATCTTTTCCCACTCTCCAGTGATTCCTAATAATTAGACTATAGTTAACGTTAGATATCAAACAAAGGGTTTCTTGGTGGTTTCATCCCTTAGCCATATTTGTACCAGGAGACACCTTTATTGATATAAAATTGCAAACAGAGGTTTAGCTAAACATACAGCAACCACTGTTAACCAGGACCAACTTGTAGTCACCCACAAATTGAAAAGGTGGCCCTCCAACACTGAATGGCCCTTGATATCATAACTGCAGCTCAAGGAGAAACCTATGTTCTATTTCAAGAGTTATGTTTATACTCCAGATTGCCACGAAAATGTCACAAGGCTATTAAAAGGAATGAATCCCCAAACTGAGTCTCCACAAAATCATTCCCTCTCTTTCAAGGACTGGTTAAGTTCCTGGTTCCACAGAGGACTATGGTCAGCTATTAAGGGTCTCTGTTGGACTTCTCATTATTATAACCATCCTAATCCTAATAGGTTTCTTTTTCCAGTATTTCTCCACTTGGTGCCAAGACTCCATCTCTACAATAGCCTCACATCGACAGCTGGTCCGGACCACCCACAGAGATACCTCTTTGCTTTCCACATTGGACTCTGCCGGCCCTGCCTTTCCTAACTCCCCCTTATGTCCCCTAACTGAACAATGTTGACCCATAGGCAGGGACATCTCTATGGCCCTATTCAACAGGAAGAAGCTACAGAAGATGAGACCTCCCACATTCAACAACCTTAAAGAATTAAGGATCAAAATTGTTCAGCAGTGGGAGGGAGAGGGGGTCGGAGATGAGGAAAACAAGGCAAGAGAAATGTAGCTTAAATTAAAATCTCCTTACAGCTTGCATTCCACTGATAAATCATGGAGACATACAGAGCATGATCTTCCTCAAGGAACTCATGGCTGCCTTAATGCTAATGATTTGCTGGAGACCGAAAGTAACCTTATCTTAACAGTAGGTAACCCCTCAAGGTCCTGAAAGCTTTGCTTCAAAATACCTTAGAAACGTACTTTATCCTTGCCTTCTCCTCCCTCCACAAACTTAAACGTATATCATCAGTCCCTCCTCACAATCCCCGTGGAGCTCTCTCTCCCCATAGGTCCTGTCCCTGTGGTACAATAAAAACACTTTTTTGCACTGTAAAATGTCTCAAGAATTCTTTCTTGACCATTGGACTCTATGACTGCGCTTCAAAGTGACAAGCGTTCCAGAAAAATAAGTGACAACTGTACACTATTTAGCACAGTGTTTGAAAAGAAAAAAGTTAATGCTCCCTTTGAAAAGGTAGGCGATGCTTTAATGACAATTCAGAAGGAAATCCAGGAGGGTCAACTGGAAAATTGGAAGACTGGTTGCTCATAAAACACAGGGGGCATAGGAGGAAGGCATTTAGAAGGGAGTAGTACTTCCCTAAATTAACTGGAGGTATACTTTTGACTTCTAGTACCATGTTAATAGTCAAGATATTTTTAAAAATAAAATTAAACCTGTAGAATAAGAAGGGGGAAAATAAAAGACAAAACTGAAAGTAAACTGAAAAAAGAAGAGAGAAAAGAAAAAGCTCTCCATTCCCACTCCCAGCAGCACAACCCACGCAGGAACATATGACCATGTTCAAAGGGCAAACTATGAAAAGAACTGTTGTTATTCTGAATCTGCATTTCCTTATGTTTTGAGAGGGATAAAAAATGGAAAATCTCTTCCCAAATCTACTTTTGCGGTAAAGATTTTTAAAAAAGTAGAAGAAGCAAAGAGGAAGGAAGGAAGGAAGGAAGGGAGGAAGGGAGGGAGGGAGGGAAGAAGGAAGGAAAGAAGGAAGGAAAGAAGGAAGGAAAGATTACTTACAGAAAAAGCATTTTAAAAATGGATGCTAACAAATATTGCTTAAAATGATGCAAATGTGTAATTTATAAAAATTCTAATATCTTCAGAAGTAAAATTGGAAAGATTTTTAAAAAATATTTTACAAGGAGAAGAGTAAATGAAACAAGATGGGATTGGGAGGGAGACAAACCATAAATGACTCTTAATCTCACAAAACAAACTGGGGGTTGCTGGGGGGAGGTGGGATTGCGAGAGGGGGAGCGGGCTATGGACATTGGGGAGGGGAGGCGGACCATAAGAGACTATGGACTCTGAAAAACAACCTGAGCGTTTTGAAGGGTCAGGGGTGGGAGGTTGGGGCAACCTGAGGGTTTTGAAGGGTCAAGGGTGGGAGGTTGGGGGAACAGGTGGTGGGTAATGGGGAGGGCACGTTTTGCATGGAGCACTGGGTGTTGTGCAAAAAGAATGAATACTGTTACACTGAAAAAATAAATAAAATGGAAAAAAAATATTTTACATGAAGAAGTTCGGTGAGATTTAAATCCATGTATTAAGTTTAAATGTGTATGCTTATTTAATTTGTCTTAGGTATGATTTGGGGGAGGGTCCTCTCTCAGAAGAGAAACTAAGAGATGTTGGCTGGGAGAGGGGAAGAAGGAGAGAGGGAAGGATGGAGGGAGGGAGCCTGGAAAGGACACACACACACACACACACACACACACACACACACACACACATACTGGTCCCCCAGTAAATAATAGTTGAAGGTTGAATTTGACATGTAGATCCAAAAGTCTGCTCTCTTGGCTCTCTTGAGCATCAGGGGTGGGGGCAGATTTTCACTTTTCACAGAAGGGAGACCATCCTGAGACACCCCAGAAGTGATGGAATGTCAGACCTATGCTGAGGCTCACCTTGGACACTAAATAAAGTTGTCCCCGTTAAGCCCCCAAAGGCAAGGGTCTTGAAAGAGGAAATAGATTTGCTCTGGGGGTTTAAATGAACCTAATTTCTTCTCCACTTCAGTTTTGAAGTATTTACCATGCCAAATTAGTTCTAGTTCATGCTCTGTTATGATTTGTTCCCTTAATAATGAAAAAGTGAATTGGCTAAGGACCTATTTGTAACTAGATTATTTGAGAGGCCAGAACCACCAGCATGAATCTCCAAATGCACTTTCTCATATTTGAAGAACAATCAGAACTGCTTAATTAAGCAAGTCCCTGTTATCGACTGCTCCATAAGTATGCCAGTCCTGGCTGGCTTGCCTTCCGGTCCATTCTCTGGGTGCTTTGATTACATGCTGATCCACAATCCACAGTAAGCAGTGCTCAATAACTTGTCCACTGCTCCTTGAAAATATGTTAATGGTTTTAGTATTTGTGTGCTTTCAAATTAATGAGTCTTATACATTTCATATAGAATTGTATTTGAAAAGGGAACAAAAAATATCCCCAAAACCATGTTCTTCCTAAACATTTGGTTCACTTACTACATCATAGCTGTCCTTAAACTATGTCATGGATGCCCGTGCATGCATGACCTGTATTCTACACTAACACATTACCAGATAACTTTGCATAGTCTCTCTACTTCCCATCCTTAGAGTTCACTAAGTAAATTAATTGATTAGATGAGTTTTGAAGTTGTACAGTTAAGAAACCTATTTACTTTTGTTGAGCTAGCAGTTCCTAAATCTACTTGACCAGAGGACATCTTCTCTTAATAGAACACTATCTCAGCTTGGGTTACCCTGATATTCTACTGTAAGACGTTTATTGAGAAATGATTGGAGGAAACACCAATAAGAGAATGAGCAGTAAGACAGGGAAGAGAAGGCAGGCAGCAAGGTGTCATTGAGCAGGTCACCAGCAGGGTTCCTGCAGGGAAGAAACTGAAACAGGAGCTCCTCCTCGGGCATTCTGGCCTACAGTGAACATAGACAGAGTGCTTAGGGACAAGAGAAGCCCTCTGGCAAAGATGCAGATGTTGGCAGTTGGAAGCCAGGCTGCTACAGTGGTAGGACCCAAGGGCTACTGACTGGGCCCTCAGATCCGCTACAAATGTCTTTTTACCTTGCAGAACATGCAGGTTGTTTCAGGTCATGGGAAACACTGGTATTCATGCCAGGTATTGTGCAGGTAAATAATGGTGACAATCTGGATAGACATGGTCCAAGAGGATGAAAGGGAACACCCAAAAAGTTAAAATTAATAGGAGGAGAGGCCTGAGACTGACTGGGCAACAGATTGAAAACTGGAACTCAGGTCCAGTGCTCCCAAGGGTTTCATTTTGGGATTTGACCAAGCTGGGAAAGAAGATAGTAAGCCTGATGGAAGGTTCTGAAAGTAGGAGAAAAGCAGTATCTCCAGCTTGTTCCATGAAACTGACAGTTTACATGTATAACATCTTCTTGCATAAAGCAATTGGAAGTACATAACCTATACCCAACAGCAACATTCTTAGGTAATATCTGGATTTTGAATGTGTTTCAGAGACCTGAATGTAACATAGAAGACAACGCCCCTTCCAAGAGGTCCAAATTACAATCGCCTCTGGAGGACACCAGAAAGATGTGCCGCCAGCCTGTGCTCTCAGAGCTGGGAGCTCAGAAGAGCTTCCCACTGTGAAGGTCTCAGAAGAAACAGAAGAACAGTACTTGCTCAGCTGATGTGGTCATTTTAATGTAAGAAGGAGGCTGGGAAGTTTCGTGTGGCAGAAGATGAAGATACGTCTCCTTTAAAGTAATGCTCACGGAAGCAACCACTTTCTTCAGTTTGGGTCTGCCACATAGCCAATGCTAAGACAAAATTAGACATGCGAATATTGTCTTGGGGGAGAGTAGGAGGAGATGGAGATGGGACGGCCTTCAGACCATGCTGTAGGCTTGACACCTGTGGAAAGAGAGAAGGAAAGAAGACAGATTGGATAAGGAGGAATTTTGGAGTGCTGCTCAGTTTCACAAGGTCTAAAACAGACCACTGGAGAGTCCTCAAGTCAAAGCACCTTGGGCACTAACACCCTGCTACACTCTGGAGGCGGTCCACAAGAAGCTTGGCCTCAGTGTGCACAGTACATTCAACTGCACTCCCCTGAGCGAGAGATCTGAACACGCATTTCTGTGCTCGTCACATGCTTGTACGATGCTGACTATGTGCTAGGCTGTTCTGTTCACTCAGTGCTTTCACCAATCCTATGCCACAGAGACCAGCATTAAGCTCGTTTTTACAAATGACTCTACAACACAGAATACTAGTGAACTCTTTCCTAGTAGTTATGGCATCTATTACAATTCTCTTCTAACATTTTCCTTACTGCTTCAGTCAGTTTTTGATTATTATTGTTTTACTTATCTGTTTCCAATGTTCATTTTAAAATGTATATTTTCTAAATCATCATTGTGCAATAAACTTGCTAAATGATGGGTAGAATCCCATATCGGTATTGTTCAATACAGTAGACACTGGCCACTTGTGGCTACCAAGTAGCTTTAAAGGCAGCTAGTGAGATGACAGAAATGACTTTTTTCATTTTATTTAATTTTAATTAATTTCAATTTAACTTTAAATTAGTTTTAGGGGTGCCTGGGTGGCTCAGTGGGTTAAAGCCTCTGCCTTCGGCTCAGGTCATGAGCCCAGGGTCCTGGGACCGAGCCCCACGTGGGGTTCTCTGCTCAGCAGGGAGCCTGCTTTCCCCCCTCTCTCTCTGTCTGCCTCTGCCTACTTGTGATCTCTGTCTGTCAAATAAATAAATAAAATCTTTTTTTAAAAAAAAAAAGCTAGTTTTAAAGCCACATGTGGCTAGTGGCTACTTTACTAAACTGTGCAGCTTTTAGATAAACTGAGAAAACATGGAGCGCTAGTAGTTCTCTCTTCAAAACCTACAGGCGTGTTTGCATCACTAGGGGGATAAACAGTGATCTGGGTTTAAACCTCTGCCTCACACATTTGTCAGCACCTCAAGAGCAAAGCCATGTCCTGGGCACGAAGTCACATTAGTCAGATTTAGAAGACTGAAGTATAAAACATGGGGAAATTTTAATTCATAATAGAGATAACTGCTATGCCAAGCTTCTGGAGTCAACATGACTACCCGTCTTTCCCGGCCAGTTTGCCCAGGAATTAGACAACCAAAGAAGAACTTACACAAGTTTACATTATGAAATTACATCATTCGACCCAATTTTAAAAAGTGGGAAAGGGCTTGAATAGACATTTCCCCAAAGAGAATACACAAATGGCCAATAAGCACATGAAAAGATGCTCACAGTCAGCAACCATTCATGAAATACAAGTCAAAACCAGAATCAGAGGCCACTTCACGTGCATTCGAATGGCTATTACTCCCTCCTTGAAAAAAAGAAAAGGAAAGAACAGGTGTTGGTGAGGATGTGTAGAGACTGGTATCCTTCTGCATTACCGGCAGGTACGCAAAATGGCACAGCCACTATGGAAGACATTTCGTCAGTTTCTCAAAAGTTAAACATGGAATTACCATGTGATCCAGCAATTCCACTTCTAAGTACACACCCGAACAAATGGAAAGCAGGGACTCAAATACATGTTCACCCATTTTCACAGCAGCTTTATTCACAAGGTGGAAAAAAACCTAAATATCCACCAACAGATGAATGAGTAAGCAAAATGTAATATACATGCAATAGAATATATTTCACCCTTAAAAAAGAGTAAAACTCCAGGGAAGCTGGATGGTTCAGTTGGTTATGCATCTGCCTTTGGTTCAGGTCATAACCATGGGGTCCTGAGAACAAGCCCTGCATTGGGCTCCTTGCTCAGATGAGAATCTGCTTCTCTCTCTCCCTCTGCTCTTCTCTCTCTCACACAAAAGATTAATCTAGGGGCACCTGAGTGGTTCAGTCAGTTAAGCCTCTGCCTTTGGCTCAGGTCATGATCCCAGGGTCCTGGGCTCAAGCCCCAGGTGGGGTTCCCTACTCAGTGGGGAACCTGCCTCCCCCTCTCCTTCTGACTGCCACTCCTGCTTGTGCTCTCTCTCTCTGTGTCAAATAAATACATAAATTCTTTTAAAAAAATAATTAATTCTTAAAATATTAAAAAAAAGAGTAAAACTGAGATGAACACTATAATGTGGGTGAAGCTTGAAAACACTATGCCAAAAGAAACAAGACAGGGGCGCTTGGGTGGCTCAGTTGGTAAAGCAACTGCCTTTGGCTCAGGTCATGATCCTGGAGTCCCGGGATGGAGTCCCACATGGGGCTCCCTGGTCAGCAGGGGGTCTGCTTCTCCCACTGACCTCTCTCCTCTCATTCTCAATCTCTAAAATTAAAAAAAAATAATAAAATCTTAAAAAAAAAAGGAAAGAAGACATATAAAGGGACAAATACTGCATTTTCCTCTTAGGGTATCTAGAATAGGTAAATTCAGAGAAACAGAGAGTAGTCCTTGTGAGGGGCTAAGAGGAGAGGATATGGGAAGATAGTATTTAATGGGGACAGAGTTCCTGTTGGAGCTGATGAGAGAGTTCTAGAAATGGATAGTAGTTGGTGATAGTAACTCAACACTGACTTTGCCTAATGCCACTGAACTGTTATACTTAGAAATGGTTAAAATTGTAAATAATATGATATGTGTATTTTTTTAATATTTTATTTATTTATTTGGCAGAGATGACAAGCAGGCAGAGAGGCAGGCAGAGAGAGGGGGGGGAAGCATGCTCCCTGCTGAGCAGATAGCCCGATGCGGGACTCGATCCCAGGACCCTGGGATCATGACCTGAGCAGAAGACAGAGGCTTTAACCCACTGAGCCACCCAGCCTCCCCATGATATGTGTATATTTACCACAATAAAAATTGTTTTAAAAGTAAGAAATTCTATCAGAAAAACATTAAAATTTAAAATGTATATGGCCAAACCGTTTCTTCCTGGAGTTAGAACATATATCTGAAAAGCTACCTCATAATCAGAAGGTTGTGAGGTGACCATGGCAGGGGACCAGAGAGGGGAGGAGACATATTTAGTAGAAATCATCTTACTAATGGGTCCATCAGCTCTCTTCCCATTTATCCATCCACTGAAAAGCTGGGACCAGACCACTGGAAACCCAACTGACTTCTCCCCAGGCTGCAGAGCTTAAATGAGCAGTGCCCATATTCCTCTATGACTCACTTTTCATGACTTACAGGGGTGACTAGCCTCACTTCTTCTGACTGACATGTTCTTTCTTGAATCATGCTCAGACTTTAACTTTAAACAGTTAAAGTCCTTTGTGATGATTTCAAATAATTGGTTGTATACAAACATCACGGGAGACAGAGGTTTGGGTGTTTCCATTTCATACTTTTTCAGGTGTTGTAGCCACAGTTCATTAATGGTTTAATGGATGAGAAAACAAATGACAATGCCTGAAAACTTGTGTCTCTTTAAAATGACATTACTCAACAGACACATGAAAAAGTGCTCCACGTCACTCGGCATCAGGGAAATACAAATCAAAACCACAATGAGATATCACCTCACACCAGTCAGAATGGCTAAAATTAACAAGTCAGGAAATGACAGATGCTGGCGAGGATGTGGAGAAAGGGGAACCCTCCTCCACTGTTGGTGGGAATGCAAGCTGGTGCAACCACTCTGGAAAACAGCATGGAGGTTCCTCAAAATGTTGAAAATAGAACTACCCTATGACCCAGCAATTGCACTACTGGGTATTTACCCTAAAGATAAAAACATAGTGATCCGAAGGGGCACGTGTACCCGAATGTTTATAGCAGCAATGTCTACAATAGCCAGACTATGGAAAGAACCTAGATGTCCATCAACAGATGAATGGATCAAGAAGATGTGGTATATATACACAATGGAATACTATGCAGCCATCAAAAGAAATGAAATCATGCCATTTGCGACGACGTGGATGGAACTAGAGCGTATCATGCTTAGTGAAATAAGTCAATCGGAGAAAGACAACTATCATATGATCTCCCTGATATGAGGACATGGAGAAGCAATATGGGGGGGTAGGGGGATAGGAGAAGAATAAATGAAACAAGATAGGATTGGGAGGGAGACAAACCATAAATGACTCTTAATCTCGCAAAACAAACTGGGGGTTGCTGGGGGGAGGTGGGATTGGGAGAGGGGGAGTGGGCTATGGACATTGGGGAGGGTAAGTGCTATCGTGAGTGCTGTGAAGTGTGTAAACCTGGTGATTCACAGACCTGTACCCCTGGGGATAAAAATACATTATATGTTTATTTAAAAAAAAAATTTGGAAGGGGAGCCAAACCATAAGAGACTATGGACTCTGAAAAACAACCTGAGGGTTTTGAAGGGTCAGGGGTGGGAGGTTGGGGGAACAGGTGGTGGGTAATGGGGAGGGCACGTTTTGCATGGAGCACTGGGTGTTGTGCAAAAAGAATGAATACTGTTACACTGAAAAAATAAATAAAATGGAAAAAAATAGGAAAAAAAAGAATAAAATGACATTACTTTTGTCTGCTTTGACCTGTTTATTGCTAACGTCATCAAATATAAGTTCTTGTTTGGGGGAGGAGAGGATGAGTCTGTACAGAACCCCTTAACAGAAGGAACCATAAGAATCTGTTGCTCTCGGAGCGCCTGGGTGGCTGGGTGGGTTAAGCCTTTGCCTTCGGCTCAGGTAGGGTCTCAGGGTCCTAGGATGGAATCCCACATTGGGCTCTCTGCTCAGCAGGGAACCTGCTTACCCCTCTCTCTCTGCCTGCCTCTCTGCCTACTTGTGATCTCTCTTCTCTCTCTCAAATAAATAAATAAAATCTTAAAAAATAGAATCTGTTGCTCTCATGGCATCATGCTAAGGGAATTAGAGCCCTCTGCACCTTTCCCCTGTGTGGGAAAAGAAGGAAGACATCAGTGAAAATCATTTGAAGAGCTTTACAAGCCACATAATGGATAAAATGCTGTACAAAAGATTAGGACAGAATTATTGCCATTAATAAATAAAGACGAAACAACAGGGACAGGCCTAATTTGCTCGGTTCCACTCGAGAAATCTTTCAAATCACCGACACCTTGTCCTTTAAGCGATTTATGATGCTAATGGTTAAGCATTATTCCTGCCACGGGGCACAGAATATCCCACAGAGTCTGGGGAAGAGAAAGCTTGCACGGAGGAATGTTCTCATTCTTTTTTTTTTTTTTTTCATTTTTTTTCCATTTTATTTATTTTTTCAGCGTAACAGTATTCATTCTTTTTGCACAACACCCAGTGCTCCATGCAAAACGTGCCCTCCCCATTACCCACCACCTGTTCCCCCAACCTCCCACCCCTGACCCTTCAAAAACCTCAGGTTGCCCCAACCTCCCACCCCTGACCCTTCAAAACCATCAGGTTGTTTTTCAGAGTCCATAGTCTCTTATGGTTCGCCTCGCCTCCCCAATGTCCATAGCCCGCTCTCCCTCTCCCAATCCCACCTCCCCCGAGCAACCCCCAGTTTGTTTTGTGAGATTAAGAGTCATTTATGGTTTGTCTCCCTCCCAATCCCATCTTGTTTCATTTATTCTTCTCCTATCTCCCTAGCCCCCCATGTTGCTTCTCCATGTCCTCATATCAGGAGATCATATGATAGATGTCTTTCTCCGATTGACTTATTTCACTAAGCATGATACGGTCTAGTTCCATCCACGTCGTCTCAAATGGCAAGATTTCATTTCTTTTGATGGCTGCATAGTATTCCATTTTGTATATATACCACATCTTCTTTATCCATTCATCTGTTGATGGACATCTAGGTTCTTTCCATAGTCTGGCTATTGTAGACATTGCTGCTATAAACATTTGGGTACACGTGCCCCTTCAGATCACTATGTTTGTATCTTTAGGGTAAATACCCAGTAGTGCAATTGCTGGGTCATAGGGTAGTTCTATTTTCAACATTTTGAGGAACCTCCATGCTGTTTTCCAGAGTGGTTGCACCAGCTTGCATTCCCACCAACAGTGGAGGAGGGTTCCCCTTTCTCCACATCCTCTCCAGCATCTGTCATTTCCTGACTTGTTCATTTTAGCCATTCTGACTGGTGTGAGGTGATATCTCATTGTGGTTTTGATTTGTATTTCCCTGATGCCGAGTGACGTGGAGCACTTTTTCATGTGTCTGTTGGCCATCTGGATGTCTTCTTTGCAGAAATGTCTGTTCATGTCCTCTGCCCATTTCTTGATTGGATTGTTTGTTCTTTGGGTGTTGAGTTTTCTAAGTTCCATATAGATTTTGGATACTAGCCCTTTATCTGATATGTCGTTTGCAAATATCTTCTCCCATTCTGTCAGTTGTCTTTTGGTTTTGTTAAATGTTTCCTTTGCTGTGCAAAAGCTTTTGATCTTGATGAAATCCCAATAGTTCATTTTTGCCCTTGCTTCCCTTGCCTTTGCCATTGTTCCTAGGAAGATGTTGCTGTGGCTGAGGTCGAAGAGGTTGCTGCCTGCGTTCTCCTCAAGGATTTTGATGGATTCCTTTCTCACATTGAGGTCCTTCATCCATTTGGAGTCTATTTTCGTGTGTGGTGTAAGGAAGTGGTCCAATTTCATTTTTCTGCATGTGGCTGTCCAATTTTCCCAGCACCATTTATTGAAGAGGCTGTCTTTTTTCCATTGGACATTCTTTCCTGCTTTGTCAAAGAAGAGTTGACCATAGAGTTGAGGGTCGATTTCTGGGCTCTCTATTCTGTTCCACTGATCTATGTGTCTGTTTTTGTGCCAGTACCATGCTGTCTTGATGATGACAGCTTTGTAATAGAGCTTGAAGTCTGGAATTGTGATGCCACCAACTTTGGCTTTCTTTTTCAATATTCCTTTGGCTATTCGAGGTCTTTTCTGGTTCCATATAAATTTGAGGATTATTTGTTCCATTTCTTTGAAAAAAAATGGATGGTATTTTGATAGGGATTGCATTAAATGTGTAGATTGCTTTAGGTAGCATAGACATTTTCACAATATTTATTCTTCCAATCCAGGAGCATGGAACATTTTTCCATTTTTTTTGTGTTTTCCTCAATTTCTTTCATGAGTACTTTATAATTTTCTGTGTATAGATTCTTCGTCTCTTTGGATAGGTTTATTCCTAGGTATCTTATAGTTTTGGGTGCAATTGTAAATGGGATTGACTCCTTAATTTCTCTTTCTTCAGTCTTGTTGTTGGTGTACAGAAATTCAACTGATTTCTGTGTATTGATTTTATATCCTGACACTTTACTGAATTCCTGGACAAGTTCTAGCAGTTTTGGAGTGGAGTCTTTTGGGTTTTCCACATATAGTATCATATCATCTGCGAAGAGTGATAGTTTGACTTCTTCTTTACCAATTTGGATGCCTTTAATTTCTTTTTGTTGTCTGATTGCTGAGGCTAGGACTTCTAGTACTATGTTGAATAGCAGTGGTGATAATGGACATCCCTGCCGTGTTCCTGACCTTAACGGAAAAGCTTTCAGTTTTTCTCCATTGAGAATGATATTTGCAGTGGGTTTTTCATAGATGGCTTTGATAATATTGAGGTATGTGCCCTCTATCCCCACACTTTGAAGAGTTTTGATCAGGAAGGGATGCTGTACTTTGTCAAATGCTTTTTCAGCATCTATGGAGAGTATCATATGGTTCTTGTTCTTTCTTTTATTAATGTGTTCTCTCACATTGATTGATTTGCGGATGTTGAACCAACCCTGCAGCCCTGGAATAAATCCCACTTGATCGTGGTGAATAATCCTTTTAATGTACTGTTGAATCCTATTGGCTAGTATTTTGGCGAGAATTTTTGCGTCTGTGTTCATCAAGGATATTGGTCTGTAGTTCTCTTTTTTGGTGGGATCCTTGTCTGGTTTTGGGATCAAGGTGATGCTGGCCTCATAAAATGAGTTTGGAAGTTTTCCTTCCATTTCTATTTTTTGGAACAGTTTCAGGAGAATAGGAATGAGTTCTTCTTTAAATGTTTGGTAGAATTCCCCTGGGAAGCCGTCTGGCCCTGGGCTTTTGTTTGTTTGGAGATTTTGGATGACTGTTTCAATCTCCTTACTGGTTATGGGCCTGTTCAGGTTTTCTATTTCTTCCTGGTTCAGTTGTGGTAGTTTATATGTCTCTAGGAATGCATCCATTTCTTCCAGATTGTCCAATTTGTTGGCGTAGAGTTGCTCATAGTATGTTCTTATAATTGTCTGTATTTCTTTGGTGTTAGTTGTGATCTCTCCTCTTTCATTCATGATTTTATTGATTTGGGTCCTTTCTCTTTTCTTTTTGATGAGTCTGGCCAGGGGTTTATCAATCTTATTGATTCTTTCAAAGAACCAGCTCCTAGTTTCATTGATTTTTTCTATTGTTTTTTTGGTTTCTATTTCATTGATTTCTGCTCTGATCTTTATGATTTCTCTTCTCCTGCTGGGTTTAGGGTTTCCTCCTTGTTCTTTCTCCAGCTCCTTTACGCATAGGGTTAGGTTGTGTACTTGAGACCTTTCTTGTTTCTTGAGAAAGGCTTGTACCGCTATATATTTTCCTCTCAGGACTGCCTTTGCTGTGTCCCACAGATTTTGAACTGTTGTGTTTTCATTATCATTTGTTTCCATGAATTTTTTCAATTCTTCTTTAATTTCCTGGTTAACCCATTCATTCTTTAGAAGGATGCTGTTTAGTCTCCATGTATTTGGGTTCTTTCCAGCTTTCCTCTTGTGATTGAGTTCTAGCTTCAGAGCATTGTGGTCTGAAAATATGCAGGGAATAATCCTAATCTTTTGATACCGGTTGAGACCTGATTTGTGACCCAGGATGTGATCTATTCTGGAGAAGGTTCCATGTGCACTAGAGAAGAATGCATATTCTGTTGCTTTGGGATGAAATGTTCTGAATATATCTGTGATGTCCATCTGGTCCAGTGTGTCATTTAAGGCCTTTATTTCCTTGTTGATCTTTGGCTTGGAGGATCTGTCCATTTCAGTGAGGGAAGTGTTCAAGTCCCCTACTATTCTTGTATTATTATTGATGTGTTTCTTTGATTTTGTTATTAATTGGTTGATATAGTTGGCTGCTCCCACGTTAGGGGCATAGATATTTAAAATTGTTAGATCTTCTTGTTGGACAGACCCTTTGAGTAGGATATAGTGTCCTTCCTCATCTCTTATTATAGTCTTTGGCTTAAAATCTAATTGATCTGATATAAGGATTGCCACCCCAGCTTTCTTCTGATGCCCATTAGCATGGTAAATTGTTTTCCACCCCCTCACTTTAAATCTGGAGGTGTCTTCGCGTCTAAAATGAGTTTCTTGTAGGCAACATACTGATGGGTTTTGTTTTTTTATCCATTCTGATACCCTGTGTCTTTTGATTGGGGCATTTAGCCCATTAACATTCAGGGTAACTATTGAGAGATATGAATTTAGTGCCATTAGTAGCCTGTAAGGTGACTGTTACTGTATATTGTCTCTGTACCTTTCTGATCTACTACTTTTAGGCTCTCTCTTTGCTTAGAGGACCCCTTTCAATATTTCCTGGAGAGCTGGTTTGGTGTTTGCAAATTCTTTCAGTTTTTGTTTGTCCTGGAAGCTTTTGATCTCTCCTTCTATTTTCAATGATAGCCTAGCTGGATAGAGTATTCTTGGCTGCATGTTTTTCTCGTTGAGTGCTCTGAATATATCATGCCAGCTCTTTCTGGCCTGCCAGGTCTCTGTGGATAAGTCTGCCGCCAATCTAATATTTTTACCATTGTATGTTACAGACTTCTTTTCTCGGGCTGCTTTCAGGATTTTCTCTTTGTCACTAAGACTTGTCAATTTTACTATGAGGTGACGGGGTGTGGACCTATTCTTGTTGACTTTGAGGGGGGTTCTCTGCATCTCCTGGATTTTGATGCTTGTTCCCTTTGCCATATTAGGGAAATTCTCTCCAATGATTCTCTCCAATAGACCTTCTGCTCCCCTCTCTGTTTCTTCTTCTTCTGGAATCCCAATTATTCTAATGTTGTTTCGTCTTATGGTGTCACTTATCTCCCGAATTCTCCCCTCATGGTCCAGTAGCTGTTTGTCCCTCTTTTGCTCGGCTTCCTTATTCTCTGTCATTTGGTCTTCTATATCACTAATTCTTTCTTCTGCCTCATTGATCCTAGCAGTGAGAGCCTCCATTTTTGATTGTACCTCATTAATAGCTTTTTTGATTTCAACTTGGTTAGATTTTAGTTCTTTAATTTCTCCAGAAAGGGCTTTAATATCTGCAGTGAGGGTTTCTTTAATATCTTCCATGCCTTTTTCGAGCCCGGCTAGAATGGTTAGAATCGTCATTCTGAACTCTTGATCTGACATAGTACCCATGTCTGTGTTGATTAGGTCCCTAGCCTTCGGTACTGTCTCTTGTTCTTTTGTTTGTGGTGATTTTTTCCGCCTTGCCATTTTGTCCAGCTAAGAGGATATGAAGGATCAAATAAAATACTAAAAGGGTGGCAAAGACCCTGGAAAAATGCACTGTAACCAAATCAGAAGAGACCCCAAATTGTGGGGGGGAGAAAGGGGATAAAAAACAGGTTCTGAAAAAAAATTAAAAAATAAAACAAATAAAAAATATAAAAAAGAAAGAAAAAATATATATATTTAGATGAACTAGTCAAAAACGTTAAAAAAGAAAAGGGTAAAAGTTTTAAAAAATTTAGCAGAAGAAGAAAAAAGAAAAAAGAAAAAAAAATTGAAGTAGCCGCAAGACTAAAGAATCATGGGGAGAAAGCCATGAGTTCCGTGCTTTGCTTTCTCCTCCTCTGGAATTGCTCTGCTGTCTTAAGAATTGAATCTGCTTTCTCCTTGATAGATGAACTTCGTCCTGGCTGGATATTTTGTTGATCTTCTGGGGGAGGGGCCTGTTGTAGTGACTCTCAAGTGTCTTTGCCCCAGGCGGAATTGCACCGCCCTTACCGGGGCCGGACTAAGTCATCTGCTCTGGTTCACTTTTGGGAGCTTCTGTTCCCTGAACGCTTTCCGTAGAGTTCCGGAGGACGGGAATGAAAATGGCGGCCTCCCAGTCTCCGGCCCGGAGGAGCCGAGAGCCTGGGGCCCCACTCCTCAGTGCGCCCCCAGAGGACAGCACCCAATCATTCCCGTATCCCCAGCCTCTAGCCCCGCTCCGAGCTCACCCAGCCCACGACCAGTTCAAGGTAACCCCGAGCTGAGAGTTCAGTCCTCGGCTCTGTCTCTGCAGCCGGCTCTCTGTTCTAATACCTGCGAGCTCTCTGACACTCCGACACCCCCGATCCTTCTGTGACCCTGCGGGGCCTGGGGCCACGCTGGCCCCGCGTGGGCTTCACCCTGGTTTAGCCCCTGGAGCAATGTCCCTCAGTGGAACAGACTTTTAAAAGTCCTGATTTTGTGCTCCGTTCCTCCGCCGCTTGCCGGGAGCCGGCCCCTCCCCCCGCGGTCTATCTTCCCGTCGTTTTAGATTCACGTCTCCGCCAGTCCTACCTTTCAGAAAGTGGTTGATTTTCTGTTTCTAGAGTTGCTGTTCTTCTTCTCTTCGCTCTCCCGTTGGATTTGTAGGTGTTTGCAATGTTTAGATAAGCTATCGAACTGATCTCCTGTTACCTGATGTAGTCTCAGTCTGCTACTTCTCCACCATCTTAACTCCTCTCCCTCGATAAATCTTTCAAATCACCCACACCTTGTCCTTTAAGCGATTTATGATGCTAATGGTTAAGCATTATTCCTGCCACGGGGCACAGAATATCCCACAGAGTCTGGGGAAGAGAGAGCTTGCACAGAGGAATGTTCTCGTTCTTGAAGAAATATAGGTCTCCCTCAGGAATTCACATAGAAATACAAAAATTCAATCTAGAGTCATTTCCAGGGAAGTGATTTCTTAAAGACCGCAGGCAACACGTGGTGTAATTTACAGCAGGAAGATTTATGCCGTCACAGATGAAAAATCTTACTAGAAATATACTTCCATAGGTATTGTCATTTTTATTTAAAATGACATTTAAATAAATGAATTATAAATAAAATGACATAATAAATAAAATGACATTTAAAATAAATAAAATTTATTTAGTAGCACCAAAGCATAATCTGTGGTTTGAACTTTTAGATGGGTGTTTAAGGTTCTTCTGTACCATGTTTAATATTTTGTTTGCAATATGAATGGGGTGGAGAGTTAATAAGCTTATTTCCTTAACTAATGTTTCATTTTATTTTTTACTTACAAAATATGTGTTAATCAATGTGTACATTGATTGTTTTCCATGCACATACAGTTTTTCACACTAAAATGTTAGCTGTGCTATAACATTTTTGTTCTTTTTAATATTCAAAGTTATTTTTGATTGACCAAATTCTCTGTAATTTTGTTTTTGTTTAGAACTGCATAAAAGATTAGAAAGTGAGAAAAATATTTCTCAGCAAATTTTACTGCATGTGTATTTAGAAATACTATCTATTTATAGTTTTTTATCTGATTGCTATTACTTGTTACAAAATTTAATATGTCAAATTACATCACACATCTAAATTATTATTTTGCATTTTATGCAAGGCTTTCATCAACATTCTGAATTATTGAATAAATTGATTTATCAATAGCATTCTTTTAGTTAATTCCTCATTTGTAAAATAGTTTTAGATTTACAGAATAGAACACTGAGTAGGGAGTACAGAGTTCCCATAAAACCCTCCCTTAGAGTATCCCCTAATCATAATACAATTAATACAGTGTATTAGTGTGGTACATTTGTTAAAGTTGATTAAAGTTTCTAGTTTATATTATGGTTCACACTGGGTGTTTTACAGTTCTAGTTGTCCATACGTGCATGGTCATACTGTCCTACATAACAGTTTCACTAAAGCCATGAAAATCTGAACACAGCCCACTCCTCCCTCCCTCCCTCCCCTCACCCTCAAACCTCCAGCAGTCATTGATCTTTTTATAGTTTTTATACTTTTGCCTTATCCTGACCTTACAATAGTGATAATACGGTTTTCATGAGTATACTTTAGTATATTCCAGGAACTCTTTCTTAGGAGATTAAATACTGCAAAAACTATATTTGTAGAAAGTTTAGGAACTTCCTTAAAATTTTTAAATGAATATAAAACTGTTAGATTTTTTAGTAGAGAGCATCAAACAACTCTTTAATCTCCAAGGCTTCATGAAATCCTATCTTTGAAACTTTCCCTTTGCTGTGTCTGCCAATCTTGAGTGATTATATTATGATCGTTTGCCTGGTCTTAATTAATACTCTCTTGCATTGAAAGCTATCACTTAAACCAAACCCTAAACCTCACCAGTATCCCTGACTGTGTCATCTCCTCTGATAAGTTCTACTCAGACTCTACTCTGATAGTGGCAGGCAGTAGACTCAGTTTTGCCTTGTTAGCAGGTTGTTGTAGTGGTATTTTGGGGGAATCAGGACTCAACAGGTACAGTGTAAATTCCCTTTGTGTGCATAAACAGGTTAGACCTTGCATCCAAAATACGGTTTGGATGTTGAGACTGATGAGGCCACACACCAAGAGGGTATTAAGGGTTTATCACTCGCACAATGAGGCTTTCTGAGAACCTGGAACAGGCTCCTACACTGGTCTGATAGTGGCTTTAGAGAACAGACAGAATTTCTAGGGCATTTGTGGTGGTTAAGGGAAGGATTGGGGTGCAGATTTCTGTATATGGGCTAGTACTCGCATGGTTTGAACTTCCCATTGGTGTGAATGATAGGAGCACTTAGACTTTTTTAGCTGCCCAGATGTGGGGCAGAAGAAGAAGAGAGTAGATGGGGCCTGAAAACTGTCAGCAGTCAGACACAAAACACGGAGCCAGACTCTGCATTACACCTCTACTCAACCCTTCTGTTACCCCCTCTCTATCCCTTTCAGCATCTAAAGAATCCCATGAATAGTCCACAAACACATGTGAAGGGTATCGAGAGAATACGGTGCATTGAAAGTTGTTATTCTCAATGTTTATAAGAATTCAATTGACATTGAGTATGTAGTACTAGCTTTAGAAGCAAATTACTAAACTATGCTGTGGTAAACAGACCCTAAGTTGAACCTCACTGACCTGTCTTCTGCTATTCATACCCTTTATATAATCCCCTTCCTTTGAATGGAAGCAGATTACACAACTTTAAGAATATGGCAAAGGTCAAAGTATTTCTCAGATGCTATTAGGATCCCAAAGAAATTGATCATGAGTTCATCAAAGGGGAGATTATTGTTAGTGGATCTGACAGTCAGTGAAAACCTTGGAAAGAAGGACAAGGCCTTTCCTGA